>NW_006408617.1:1932734-1933912 GCF_000296735.1 Chrysochloris asiatica
GAGCAGTTTTGACTTCCATCCCAGGTGGCTATCGCTTGTTCCTCAGAAAGATTTGTTCCCAGGACTCCACGCACTGCCAACACAGTGGAGGCATTAAGAGAGGCATTGTAAAAGAAACCATTTTCTCAAAAGCTACAATTACTGGAGTTAGAAGCATATAATGAACAAAATTAGGACCAAAGAAAATTATACAGAGGTAGGAACCAGTGAGTTCGCAAAAACCAATGAACCCGGGACGTCAGAAGGTCACTTCCTTGGCCCTCAGGGTCCATGGCTTGCAATCCTGAGGAGGGCCACGGGGTTGGATTTTTGTCCATGTCACAGGGCCACTGATCAACCCAGGGTCTGCGTATGCTGACCCCAGCAGAATACAAATTGAAATGTTTCAACAAAAGGTTGCAACATTGGAGGCACTCACTTTTCTATGCTAAGAAATTTGAAGACAACCACCATGCAAACCCATTGGAAAAGATCCATGTTTGTGCCCATTCCAAAGAGAGTTGATCCAACAGAATGCAGAAATGATCTAAGAGTATCATTAATGGAAGTAAAATTTGCTGAAAATAATTTTAAACTGGTTGCAACAGTAGATCAACAGGGGACTGCAAGAAATTCAAACTGGATACAGAAGAGGATATGGAACAACGGATATCATTAATGTTCAGTGGCTAAACATTCAGAAGTGTCTGCCTCTCCTTCTTCTTAGTCTGTCTTAGTCTGTAAGCTCCACTGAAATCTGTTTACCATGGGTGACCTTGCTGGTATTTAAAGTACCAGTGTCATAGCTTCTAGCATCACAGCAACACACAAGCCACCACGGTATGACTAGCTGAGAGATGAATCCACTACCTTTAGAAGTCTATATATCATCATAGAAAATCCCAAATTCTTAGCAAGAAAACTATTGGAACTCATTGAAAGATCAGCAAGGTGTCAGGGCACAAATATGGATACAAAGCAACATACAAAAATCATATCCCTTTACAAAGAGAACACTGAAAAGGAAATCAAGAAAACATGAAATACATAGGAATAAATCTAATCAGAGAAACAAATGATTCATACAAAGAACACTACAAAGCTCTACTACAAGGAACCAAAAGAACCCTACAAAAAAATGGAAGTATATACCATTTTCATGAATAGGAAGACAAAAAATTATGAAAATCTCAATACTA
>NW_006408617.1:1934802-1944131 GCF_000296735.1 Chrysochloris asiatica
CATCACCTCTGCAAGAAAAAGACAAATAACCCAATTAAAAAATTGGGCAGAGGACATGAGCAGAAACTTCATCAAAGATGACTTTTGGGCAGCCAGAAAACATATGAATAAATGCTCACAATCATTAATCATTAGAGATGTAAATTAAAACAACAATGAGATATCATCTCAGCCATCACTAATAGCAAAGTTCACAAAAACAGAAAGCAACAAATGCTGACGAAGGTGTGGAAAAACTGAAACCCTCTTGCATTGTGATGGGACTGTACAATGGTGCAATCACTGGAAAACAGTATGGCACTTCCTCAAAATGTTGGAAATAACAATATTGTATGACCCAGTCCTCTCTCTACTTAGTATATGTCCTCAAAAAATAAGATCCATGACATAGGTAGATACATGTACACCCATGTTCACTATAGTACTATTTACAATAGCAAAAAGATGGAGAATATCTAAATGCCCATCTGTAAAAGAATGGATAAACAAACATGGTACATACACACCATGGAATACTATACAACAATAAAGAATAATGATGGATTTGTGAAACTCCTAACAACATGTGTAATCCTGGAGACAATTATGCTGAGTGAAATTAGTTAATCACAAAAGGACAATTATTGTATGTGACCACTACTGCAACAACTCAAGAAAATGTTTTCATGCTAAAATAAACATTCTTTGATGGTTACCAGGGCAGAGAAGGAAGGGAGAATAATTTACTGGCTAGAGGGTAGACATGTGTTAATTTGGATGGTGGGGAAGGCAATATTCAATAAAAGGAAGGTAATCAGAAGAATGATGGAGATAGGTGGACTGCAGGAAGGAATGCAAATGTTAAAGGGGATAGAAGTGAATATTGTTATGTACACAACCCTGCAACAACAGTCTTCTACAGGTAGACACATGGAGAGATACACAGTAGGTACATGGAGAGATATACAGGCTGAATTGGTATGGGAGGGAGAGTAGGAGTATACCAACAAATAGTTAGGGGTTAACAGAAGATGCTTGTATTTATCTTTGCTGTAAACACACCCTGTATGTTGATGAATATATGAGGGCAAAAATGATGAAAACTTCTTGGAAATTACCAAAAACCTTGAGGCAATGAATTACTGTGCCTGGGGCCTCAGGACCATTGTCTTGGGAGATAATAGGGTCAGTTGGCATAACATAGTCCATAAAGTCATTGTTTTAGTGAGTAGCAACTGGAACCTTAAAAGCTCATGAGTGGCCATCTAAAATGAAACTATTGGTCTCCCCATGTGCAAAAGAAGGAAGAGTGATGAAAATTGAAGATGCTTGGAATCAATTAGTCCAATGGACTAACTGAACATGAGCACATCAGTGTCCATGGCTTTTAGGCCAGAAGAACTATATGGTGCCTGGTTACTACTATCAACAGCTCTGAAAGGGATGAATTTAGAATGTCCTGGCTAGAGTATGAAACAATGTGGAAAAAACTCAGAATTATAAAGAAGACTGGGCTAATTGGTCAGAAAGAGACTGGAGGAATCCAAGACTATGGCAGTCAGCTACTCTTCATGTCTAGAATGGAATTCAGTCATGTAGTCCAATTTGTAGGTATATCTGCATTTGGTAGGTATATCTGTAGAACACTAGCAAGGTATGCTCATCATGGAATGCTCAACCATTCAAGAGCAAAAGGGCAACATTTAATGGGGTAAAAGAATCTGAGATGCTGAAGGGGGAGTGCTTGAAAGTAAACAGGAACCACAGGGAGGAAGTGGGCTGTCTGTTTTAACATGGAATGGATTGCAAGCATTGAAATGAAACAAAATACGTGATTGTTGGCTATAAAAGTCATGATCTGCTCTGTAAACCTTCACTGAATTCACAATTTAAAACTTAGTTTGTTTTTCTTTAAATTATATGCATAGACCTAAAAAAGTTTATATTGAGAAACAATGGCTTCTCATTTTGATAATTTTATTTAATAAAGCTTTCTATGTGTGTCAATATTTTTATTTACCCTCATATAATATACATTTTTCATGAGCATAAAATAAGTCGATTTTGTGATTAAATACTAGTGAACAGAGAAGACAATTTAATGAATATTTATTAACCACTTTAAAAAGCTTTAAGTTTTCCAATTGCACTTACAATTATCATGATGTCTCTCACTGTAATGGATATAGTAGCTTTGAAAATGATGACCTCTATTTGTGTTGGCAGATAAAGTTTGTTTCTTGCTTTTAATTCAGGATGAGACTTAAAGAAGTACTTCTGAAACTTTAATGTATGAAAATGGGTTCTTTTAAAAATGCCGATCCTGATTCAGTAGGCCAGTCTGAGGTTTGTATTTCTAACAAGGTACCCTATGATACCTTTGTTGCTAAGAGCTCATAAAAAAATCAACAAATATGCAAATTATGAAATGAACATCAATCGGTAGAGCGATGTTTCCGAGTATTCTGAAAAATATGATTTCCCATTTTCATCAGAATGTTTTCATAGTGCAGTAGCATTTAAGTCACCATGAAACATGTTCAATTAAAGATGATTAAGCTCACAGGGTTCCTATCATTAAGAGTCTCTTAGCAAGTGAGGATGGAAGTACATTGTTCACAAGGGATTTAGGTAGAGCACATAATACAAATCAAAGCCCAAGTATTGATCACGGGGTTTGGAAATGTCAAGTACCAAGGTAGCTCTCAGGATCTGGGAGGATGGAATTGACAAAGTTTTGCCTGAGTAAGATTAAACATTTAAAAATTTATTTTAAAAAAATATGTTATAAGTTCAATGGAAAATGCATTAACTATGTCTAGACATAGAGTCAACATATACTATTAGTAACATCACAACACATGCTGAAGAACAAAGTATGCTGTTCATGTAACTAATTTGCATGGGTTATTTAGTAACTGCAAAATCATTTGATACTTAATAACATCCATAAAATAACAATTGGAAACTTGCTATGTGAAAACAGAGATACACTGAATGTTAAACTAAGTGAAGCATACCCCAAACTCATGGCCATTGTTAATTCTAACTCATAGTGACCATGTTGCATAGAGCAGAAATGCAGCACAGGGTTTCCAAGTCTGTAAATCTTGTTGCAAGCAGATTACTGCATTTTTATCCCATATAAGTAGGAAGGACATTTAAAAAATATCAGCATTGTGACTAAGAAAATTTGTTCACTTACCTTCCTTTTTACTTTGTAATTATAATGTCTGAATGAGAGATTCTACAGGGTCAAAGAAAAGCCCATTTCCTTCTTAATGAGGGTAATTCATAAAGTGACAGAACTAATCAACTCTATCTTTAAAGGGATTCTTAAAACTCATCAAATTTTAAGAGGCAGTCAATCTTTGCTTGGCAAAAATGCACGTAAGTAAACTACTAGGAAACAAAGTCTCGAAAATTTTAAGTCCTCCATGTTTTAATTATGCCATTATTCAAAGTCATTATAATTTGTCTTAAATATTTTGAAAAATTAAATGTGGAACTGGATTTTTACACAAAACCCTGGAATATTAAAGATAGTAAATGAGACATGATACTTAATGAGTACTTTTGAAAGTGATGTAAAGTCACCTACATTGTTGCATTTGTAATTTAGGCAGTGTATGATTGATGCATTATAAAGAGTATGCAGATTGATTGTGTTTTACATGGGTCCTGGTGTAGTACTGTAAGGTTAGCACTGGACTGCTAACCAGAAGGATAGCAGTTCAAACCCACCAGCCACTCCTTGGAAACCCTAAAGAGGATAGCTATAAGTCAGAATGTACTGGATGGCACTTAACAACAACATTAGTTCATATATTTAAAATCAATAGTATTGATCTTTTTCTGTTATCATGATAGATTTCTAATTGTAATAATCAGGCAGCAAAGTCAGTATTGATACTTATTTCAGAGTGAGAGTATTGTATCTGTTACATGGATCACAGAGACATATGAGCCTCAATTTTCACTTTAATGAGTTTTGATTCATATATGCTTGTTTATCATAATCCAATAAGAGAATGAAAGTAATTTTGGAGGACTGAGGGAAAAACAAAAACAAAAGACTTTACCAGAAACTAAAAAGCAAGTTGTGATTGTTCAAGAGCTTTGCAAAGCATCTCACAATTGTAATGAATAAAGCATCAGTTCAGAATGTTTCCATTCTTCAATGCAAATGTGAAATGAGCATTGTAGTTGAGTACATTTCAAGGAATAAAAAGCATTTTGTCAATAAGAACAAAACAAGGATGCTCATTGTGACCCCTCTTATTCAATATTGTATGGAAGTCCTAGCCAGAGCAATAAGTCAAGAGAAGTAAAGGGTATCCAAATTGGAACTGGAGAAGGATTGACGTCTTCAAAGACTGCACTTTGCTTGCCTCCATTATCAACACTCATGGACACAGTAGTCAAGAATCCAAACAATGTGTAACATTGGGCAGATCTGCTGCACAAGATCCCTATAAAGTATTAAAGTATTCAAAGGCAAAGGAGGACTCTGGTCCACCTGACTAAAGCCATGGTATTTTCAGTAACCTCATATGCATATGAAGTTTGGACAGTGAATAAGGAAAACTGTAGAAGAATTGATGCATTTGAGCTATGGGGTTGGAGGAGAATATTAAAATTACCATGGACTGTCAGAAGAACAAACAGACCTGTGTTGGAAGAATTACAACCACAATGCTCCTTAGAGATCAGGATGTCGATAATTCGTCTCTCATATTTCAGACATATTACTAGGAGGGGACCAGTACCTGGAGAAGGACATCATGTGGAGCGTCAGTCTAAAAGAGGAAGACTACCAATAAGGTAAGGAGCTCTGGTAGCGTAGTGGTTACGAATCGGGCTGCGAACCGGAAGGTCAGCAGTTCGAAACTACCAGCTGCTCCGCAGGAGAAAGATAAGGTGATCTGCTCCCATAAAGATTTAGAGCCTCAGAAACCCTGTTCAGGGTCTCTATGGGTCAAAACTGACTCGACGGCGCTTAACAACAACAACCAATAAGGTGGATTGGTATAGTTGCAGCAGCGATGGGATCAAGCGTAAATGATCGTGAGGCTGGTGTAGGACTGGGCAGTGTTTCATTCTGTTGTGCATAAGATCACTATGAGTCAGAACCGACTTGACAGAACCTAATAACAACAACAAATTGGAAAGGAAGAAATAGAACTATATTCACAGATGACAGGATTCTATATACAAAGAAAATTCCATAGATTACACAAGACAGTTGCTTAATATAACAGAAGAATTCAACATTACAGAGTACACGATCACAACTCAAAAATCAGTTGGCTGCCTTTCAACTAACTAGTAGAAATCCAAAAAGGAAATCAAGAAAGCAAAATGACTTACAATTCAAAAGATGAAATACCTAGGAGCAAACTTAATAGGAATATAAAAGTCTTATACATTGAAAAATTTAAAACATTATTTTAAGTGCCTTCAAGTAAGTTCTTACTCATAGAAACCTTGAATAAGAGTTCTGAGGAGGCACTGGTAGATTTGAATCCCCAAGCTTGAAGCTAGCTGTCCAGTGCTTATCCCCAAGTGCCATACTAGAACTCCATAAAGCACTACAACAGGAAACTATAAATAAATAAATAAATAAATAAATAAATAGAGAGAGGGAGGGAGAGGGGCTGTGTGCTGATGAATGGGAGCGGGGGCAGGCTTGCAGGGTATAATACCCTTTGGTTGGTTGATGATGCATGGAGGGGATTGTAACCATGGCAATGAAATGTTATAAGATAGGATGAATGTAAAACTAATGTTTTCCCATTATGTTAACTATCACATAATTCACAATAAAACATTAAAAAATAAATAAATGGAAGAACATTCATGCTCATGGACTAGAAGACTTAATATTGTATCAATATCAATCATTTCCAAAGCAATATGTTGACTTAATGCAATCCTGACCCAAATTTTAACAGCATTCTCTATTGAAATGGAAAAACTAATCTCCAATTTCATATGAAAAGGAAAGAGATCCTGAATAGTCAAAGCAAGACTGAAGAAGAAGAAAAAAGTAGAAGGCTTCACACTTCCTGATGTCAAAACATGCTACACAACTACAGTAATCCAAACAGTCTGGTATTGGTCCAATGATAGGCACGTAGATCAGTGCATAGGAACTGAAAACCGAGGGACAAACCTATCTAACTATGGATAAATGATTTTCGAACTGGTGCCAGACTCCATTCTATGCAGGAAAAGCAGTTTCTTTAAAACGGTGCTGACAATATTGGATATCCACTTTTAGAAAAATTAAACAGGACCCATATCTCACACCACATACAACAATGAATAAAAAACTGATCAAAAATCTAAAGGCTAAAGCTGAAATTATATAGTTCTTGTAAGAAGACAGGGAAAACATTATGTGGTTTAATTTTTTTGTAAAACAGTTTAGCAAACACAAACTACAAATGCACGAATAGTGTCTGAGTGAAAAACACTAGATCGATATTCTGCTAGAAATTAAAATAAACATTTTTTCGAAGGAATAGAATAATTTCAAAACAAGAAAACATTACAGACATTAATGCAAAATGTGCAATGCTCCAAATTTCAGTATGTTTTGTTTTTTAAAGTGAAGTAAACAATGATTGTTTGCTCATAGGCATTTAGAAGGGGGGGGAGGCATGTCAAAAGTTAAACTACAGGCTTATACATTATCAATAAACTCATTTGTTGGATTCTCAGTTTGTTATATCTTGAGAGTTGTTTAACAAAGCATTATTTCAGGGGTCAATTTTTCTGTGTTATAATCAATTTGAATCTTTATTCCAGCAACCCAGTCTCTACCTTAGTTACAAATTACAAAGGTCAATCAGTGAAAATCCAAGTGAGTGAAATTTTGGGAGTCAGGATATGAACTAAGAATTGATGTGTATCTACCTTAGTCACAAGGTTATTCACAGACTTTACCTTCATTTAACAGTATCAGTTCTGTATCATATTCTCCTACTGACCAAGATGTCTTCACTGGGGACAGCTGTCCATCATTTATAAGCACCACAAGCAATTCTTTATTCTGGTTAGAAATCTTGACCTTTATCTTGTTTTTCAAGCAGTAAAACCTTGACAAAAACTGAATGTCTTTTTTATAAAAGCAGCAAGGAAATTTTTAATTTAATTCAAAATGTTTTGTTTTTTTAATTTACTTCCGAAATCACATGATTAAGATATGCCGGTTACTAGAGTTTTGAAGGCTTACTACTCTACAACAGTAAAAGACAAATTAGATAATAGACCTCATAAATATTTAGTGTTTATGTCATCAAAAGACTATCAAACAGCTAAAAGAACACTCTGCTAGAAAAAGCATGCTTTGAGGACAACATATCCTATAAGGATGTAATTTCTAAGCTGTTAGGGAAGATGCAAAAACCTCATAGAAAAACATCATTTTCTTTCCATTCCATTTTTCCATGAACTTTTTGAAGCCTTCTTGTATATCCTGGTGTGGTGCTGTAGGATAAGCACTGGACTGAAAGATCTGTTTGAACTGAAGTATTGGCAGTTCAAACTCACCAGACATTCCTCAGAAACCCAGTACAAGGTCATTATGAGTTGGAAGCAACTCAACTGTACTTAACAACAATTATATATAAATTGCAACAACTCAACAATAAGTAGGCAAATAACCCAATTATGTGGCAAAAGACATGAACAGTGAGACTATTTAGCCAACAAA
Source organism: Chrysochloris asiatica (assembly GCF_000296735.1). NCBI lineage: Eukaryota > Metazoa > Chordata > Mammalia > Afrosoricida > Chrysochloridae > Chrysochloris > Chrysochloris asiatica. The sequence goes on from NW_006408617.1 coordinate 1,942,502, forward strand.
AACATGAAAAAAAATGCTCTCTGTCAATAGACACTTGTTGTTGATAAGTGCTGCAAATCAGTTCTAACTTGTAGTAACTCTGTATAAGGTGTCTAAGGGATGACTGCTGGGTTTGAACTGCTGACCTTGGTATTAGCAGCTGAGAGCTTATCCTACAGTGGTATACTTGGAGAGATATAAATAGAAACTACAATTAGATACCAATCACACCCCTTCTAACATTGCTTTGATTTAAAACAGAAAACAAAATAGTAATAATAATAATAAAACAGAAAACAACAAATGTTGATTAAGATGTGGGGAAACTGAAAACCTATCAACTGCTGGTAGCCATGTAAAATGATACAACTGCTATGGAATACAGTATGGTGATTCTTAAAAATTTAGACGTAAAGCTATTTTATAATCCATCAATTTCACTCTTAGGCATATACCCCAGAGATCTAACAAACATATGCAATACCTATGTTCACTGCAATATAATTCACAATAGTCAAAAGGTAAAATACCCTAAGTGTCATCAACAGATGAATGCTGTTGCAATTGTTAAGTGCCATTGAGTTGGTTCTGATTCATAGTGATTCCTATGAGTGGTTGGTGAGTTTGAATTGTTGACCTTGTGATTCAAACCAACTTTTGGGTCTAGGTGCGTATCCTACATACAATGGAATATTGCACTGTCAGAAAGAAAGATGAGTTATCAAAACATTTTGGGAGATGGTTTATCTGGGAGACATTGTTGTTGCTAAGTGCTGGTTGCAGTTCAAAGGGACCTTGAGGTCATGTGTGTATCCTAAGGCACCATACCAGGACTCCATTTCTGGAAAACATTATATGAGCAAAATATGTCAAATACAAAAAGACAAATATTATATGATCTCACTTTTATAAAATAAGAATAGCTACCAATAGAGAGACAGACTAGTGTTTACTGGTGGTTAGCAGGTTTGAGGGGTGAAGACAGAGACTAATGATCTAGACAGTAGCAAATTTTTATTTATGGTGATTGTTGTGCCTGAATTTGTGTCCCCCAAGAAGACTCTCCTCTCGTATGCAATCAGCAGAAGCGTTTATTGATCTCAAAACACAGCCGCGGGTTTACCATCTGAATCAATGGAGACTAGAAAGTAGGCACACAGGCCTTTTTATAGGCAGTGTGTGGGGGGGGGGAGTATCCTTCAATCTGATTGGCTCTTATCTAATGGAGGTTGCTCTGATTGGCTCTTATCTAGGGGAGGTTGCTGACGTGAGAGGTTTTGACAGGATGGATTCTTAACAGTTACTGGTAGATTCTAACGGTTAGTGGAGGTTAGGGTGGATTTTGGTATGGGGAAGGAATTTCTTTAGAGAGACTCTTTTAAAAGGGAATTTTTCTAGTTGGGGTCTTTTGGGTTCTTCAGTGATAGTGTTTGTGTAGAAAGCATATACAGCTTAACCAAGGCAACAATGCCATTAGGTTATACACACAGACACACAGACACTTACACACAAGATATTTTGGTGAATTCTATGATACACATGTAATATGGAGTCCTAATGTGGCACTGTGAGTTAATGCACTGAACTGCAGTCGGTCCCAACAGTAAGGTTGTCAGTTCAGGTTCAGCAGCTGCTCCTCAGAAACACTGTA
>NW_006408617.1:1944537-1952342 GCF_000296735.1 Chrysochloris asiatica
AGAGAGAAGTCCCGGTGTGGCACAGTAGGATAAGAGCTGGATTGCTAACTGAAAGGTTGGTGGATCAAATCCGCCAGCTACTCCTTGGAAACCCTATCCAGGTCATTATGAGCTAGACATACAGCAACTTTATATACATAAAAAAGCAGCAAAATAAGTAATTACTGCTATTGAGTCAATTCCGATTCATAGTAACCCTTTATAGGGTTTCTGAGATTGCAGATCTTTAGTGGTTAGCAGTCCAGTGTTTATCCTGTAGTGCCACTAGTGCTCCTTACATGTACACAAGAGGCTTCAAAAAATTCATGGAAAAAATACATTAGCTTTTATTGTGATTTGAGTGATGATTTACAGAGCAGATCAGGAGTTTTCCATTCAACAAATCATATACTTTGTTTCATCTCAGTGATTGCATTCCCCTCCATGTAACATCATATCCCACTTCCTCTCTGTGTTTCTTGATTCCATTAGTCCTTCTTTCCGAACCTTTATGAATTTTGTCCTTGGATAAATGCTAGCCTTTTCCCTTGAATGGTTGACCACCTCACAAATGTTGTTTTCTCCTTTATATACCTTTTAATTCTATTTTTTCCATTAACTTTTTAGGTCCTCTTGTATAATAAAACAGGTGTCACATCTAAGGATCTTTGGTAGCATAGTGGTTACGAATCTGGCTGCTAACCTCAAGGTCAGCAGTTGGAAACTATAAGCTATTCTGTGCAAGAAAGATGAGGCTTTCTGATCCTGTAAAGATTTACAGCCTCGGAAACCCTATACGGGTTCGCTATGAGTTGGAACCAACTCCACAGCACACCACCACTACCACCACTACATTCACATCTGCCCAGCAGTGCCCTTGAACAGCAAACACTGATAAGACAGTGCAGCCCATAGAAAATTTAATATAACCAGAGTGCAAACAATAATTGACTCACCCGCATAATTCTAATAAGTGTCATTTCTTGGATTCTTGTTATGTGTTAGCCCCTGTTATCAGATAGTATCTTATTTACTTTCACAATAATTCTGTGAAGTGATTATAATTATGTTCGGTTTAAAACTTAATTTTTTAATTTACATTGTCCAACTTCTCAGAGCTAATAAGTGACATATCCAGCCAGACTGCTACCAGAACTTGCGATCTTAATAATATTGTCTTTCTATAATAGCTTTTCTCAATTGCCAATCATTTGAATTCCTAAAGAACACAACTCCAAAATTTTACTTGTTGTTAAGTGCCTTTAAGTTGGTTCCAACTCATAATGACCCTGTATAGATTTTCTGAATAACAGTTGGTGAGTTTGAGTAACAACTAGTAAGTTTGAGTCACTGACCTTACCTTTCAAACCATTTTTGCAGTCCAGCACATTATCCTGCAGCATTACATCAGGACTCCAAAATCTTACTTGTTATTTTTAAGTACCATCAAGTCAGTTCCAACTCAAAGTGACCCTGTATAGGGTTTCTGAGGAGTAATTGGCAAAAACTATATTGTAAAAATAATTCTTTTTCCGTCTGGTTCTTGTAGACATACCAGCTTTTCGGTTCTGTGCAGAACTGATTCGACTTTAGGGACGATCCCTTCTCTGGAGTTCTTCTGCAGCCAGATTAACTGTGATGTTACAGGAGCAGGTGCTTTGCTAGGCAGCACTTCAATTAAACACAGGATAGAGAGATTGTCAAGGGTACTTGGCTGTTTCAGTGGTGAAGGATTACACTTGCTTTCATAAACTTCTATAACAAAGCTGGAGACTCTAGCGATTATGTAGCACAAATGTCTGTGCACAGTGGGATCTTCTTGCTAAATTTGGAATGACACTGGACCAGATACTCTCGAAACTCCAGGTACAAGGTGACCTCTCATACAATAAGAAATAATGCTGCATGCTCTTGTTAACAATGGTTTTGTGAATAAGGAGGGAAAAGGGGCTAAAGAATCTGAAAGTCATTGAGTTCCAGACATAAAAAATGGTGATGTGAATTCAAAGCGCAGTATCAAATGAAGAATAATGAAATTTATTTATAAACAAATACAAAATAATAATAAAAGAAATTTCCTAGTCTTTATTACAGCTCTAAGATATCCATTCTAACTTTGACTTCATTTTCAAGCTCATATATGCCACCTTCTCAATGTTTCATTCATGAGCCATCATGAAAAGATTGAGAAATTCCAGTGGATTTTTGATTAACATCTCTGTGTGGGTTTTCCCAGTATGAGCTGGTAGAGGAGCAAAACAGAAATATAGCCTCTTGAACCCAGGGTCACCTCTATTAGTTTTCTAATTTCCACCCTGGATAGTCTTAACCAATTTTAATATTATGTCCCTTGAAGAGGGTTTGATATTGTATTCATTGTAAAAATGTTATTACTGTTGTTGAAGTTTCAAAATTTTGGTCACCCTCCAAACATCTACTAGGCTTCCTGTTTCTTTCTGAAGCTTAGGCTACCTTAGAAAATTTTGGCAGAGTTCAGTTTTAATGTTGATTCACATTCCACAATTAAAAAGCTATGAGCAGACTAATCCTCTAACTTTCAAGGGGAAGCTCAAGTTGATTTGTAATATAAATTTGAATGTGTACTTTTACTTGCATGCAATTTAACTCAGAAAATATGCAATATTCATTTCACAGCATGTAACAACAATAACAACAACAATCTAGAGGAAAAGGGGCCTGGTGTGGTGCTATAGGATAAGCGCTGGACTGCTACCCACAAGGTCAGCAGTTCAAACTCACATGGTCAATGTGAACGGGACCAACTAGATGAAACTTAGCACAATGACAGCATAGAGGAAAAATATCAGTTCTTTTAAGGATAAGGAGAATTAAATATCTGTCCAGAACAAAGTACTTTAAAGTAAATATTATTTATCATCATGCAACTCATGAGTTAGAAAAATATTATTTTCAGCATGACTTTTCTGGCTTTTCAATTTTCCTAATCAACTTTTAATTTCTAATTGATGCAGACAAACAAAAAGGCCTTAAAACAACCTTATAATAATCCTTGTGATGTTGTTGTTAACTGTCACCGAGTCACTTGCGACTAATAGAGGCTCAGTATAGGGTTTCCAATGAGTGACTGGTGAGTTTGAAACATTGACATTGTGGTTCAAATTGATATTGCAATCCTATGCTTACCCTACAGTGCCACACCGGGACTCCAATCCTTGTATATACATGTGTATATCTGTGCTGAAACTGAGAGCAAGTGTTTGCTGTTAAATGTCTTTGAGTCGGTTCCAACTCATAGCGACACTTAGAGAGTATCCTAGGCTTTACATATTTGTGGGAGCAGAAAGCCTCCTCTTTCTCCTGTGGAACAGCTGTTGGGCTCAAACCCCAAACCTTGTGTTCACAGTCCATACTTAGCATTTAGAGCCATCCTGCTCCCTGAAATGGTATTCCATTGTGGAAACAAGACACCTGGTGCTAGGAAAGAAACAATCAAATTTTGAGAGTCAGATGTACAAATTATTAATAGATCAATGTTACTGCTTTGAATTTTGAAGTTAAAGAACAAAAACAAAACAAAAAAAACTTACTAAGTAAAATTGCCTTTCAAGATGTCTTAGGAAAACAGGGATGAGCCAATTTAAATTCTATTATTGTTTTGTCAGCTCAGTTTATAACTCAAATCTGTTCTTTAAATCTTAACATAAGAACTAAGCAAGCATGAAACCTAGAATAGATTTTCCAAGGCACTCTCTTAGGGCATACCAGAATATCAATACTGCTATCTCTGGTTTGGATTCAATTTTTTTTTTTTCCTGACAGAGCTTAATACAATCTGCTTTTTAAATTGTGTAACACAAAAAAAATAACTATATACAGTTTATAGTGATTTTTGCTTACATTAAATAAAATATAAGGAAACATAAGGAGTCTTGGTGTTGAACTGATTAAGCATTTGACTGTCCACCTGTTCAAACCCACCAGCAACTCAATGTGAGAAATATGTGGTAGTCTGCTTCCTTAAAGATTTTGTTCTTGCTGTTGTTAAGTGCCATCGAGTAGGTTCCGACTCATAGAAACCCTCTATAAGGCGTTTTCAGCTTGTAAATCTTTGCAGAACAACCTTGTCTAGAGTTTCCAAGGCTTGTAAACATTTGAGGAAGCAGAAAGCCTCATTTTTCTCCTACAGAGCAGCTGATGGGCTTGAATTGCTAACCTTGTGGTTCACAGTCCAGTGCTTATTCTATGGAGCTACCATGTTCTCCTCCTTAAGGATTGCATCCTTGAAAATCCTATATAGCAGCTACACTCTGTTCTGTAGGGTCAAGGGCAATGGGTGGTAGATTCATAAATATATGGGAATATAATGACATTTCCACAAGTATATTCATGGAGCACTAGTTCTATGAGATGCTAGATGAAAAATAATAAAAGAATTAAAGAGAATTCACAGTAAACATTGCTACAAAAAGATACGGAGAAGTCTTAATAGTAAATCATTCTATTGATCTTTTTTCCACAAATTTTTTCACAAGTTACATGACCACTTTGCAATTATATGTGTTGTGCAACATGAAAATAATAACACAAGTTTTGGGGGAAAACTGAACACCAAATTATAATCAATGTGGTAGAAGAGATATAGATATGATAGTGTTTTTTAAAAGTTTGAAATAGGAGTTGTTGTTGTTGTGAGGTGCCATCCAGGCTGTACCAACTCATAGCAACCCTATGTACAGCAGAACAAAACACTGCCTGACCCTGGGCCAACCTTACCACTGTTGCCACGCTTGTGTCCATCGATGTGGCCATTTGGCCAATCCATCTCATTGAGGGTTTTCCTCTTTTTCTCTGACCCTCCACCCTAACAAACATATCCTTCTCCAGTGATTGGTCCCTCCTGACAATATATCCAAAGTATGAGAGACAAAGTTTGGCCATCTTGGCCTCCAAGGAGCACTCTGGCTGCACTTCCTCCGACATGGATCTGTTTGTTCTTTTGGCATCCCGTGGCACTTTAAATATTTTCCTCCAATACCATTACTCAAAAGCATCAATTCTATGGTCTTCCTTGTTTACTGTCCAGCTTTCACATGCATATGAGATTATTGAAAATACCATGGTTTGAGTCAAGTATTGAAGAGCTGACATCTTTGCTCTTCAATACTTTAGAAAGGTCTTGTGCAGCAGATTTGCCTAATGCAATACATCATTTGATTTCTTGACTGCTGCTTCTGTGAGTGTTGATAGATAATCCAAGAACAATGAAGTCCTTGACAACTTCAATGTTTTAGCAGTTGATAAGGATGTTGTTTATTGGTCCAGTGGTGAGGATTTTTGTGTTCTTTACATTGAGATTGTAATCCATACCAAAGGCTGTGCTCTTCGATCTTCATCAGGAAATATTGTAAATCCTCTTCACTTTCAGCAAGCAAGGTTGTATCATCTACATATCACAGGTTGTTAATGAGTCTTCCTCCAATCCTGATGTCACGCTTTTCTTCATATAACTCAGCTTCTCAGATTATTTGCTCAGCATACAAGTTGAATAAGTATGGTGAAAGAGTATAACCCTGTTGCACACCTTTCTTAATTTTAAACCATTCAGTTTTACCATGTTCTGTTCGAACAACTGCCTCTTGGTCCAGGTACAGATTCCTCACGAGCACAATTAAGTGTTCTGGAATACTCATACTTAGCAATGTTGTCCATAGCTTTTCATGATCCACACAATTGAAAGCCTTTGCATAGTCAATAAAGCACAGGTAAACATCTTTCTGATATTCAGCCAAGATCCATCAAACATCAGCAATGACATCCCTTGTTCCACGGCCTCTTCTGAATCCAGCTAGAACCTCTAGACATTCTCTGTCAATGTATGCTTGAAGCTGTTTCTGTATTACCTTTAGCAAAACTTTACTTGCATGGCATATCAAACAGACTGCCCAATAATTTCCACATTCTGATGGGAAATAGGAGTATAAGTTAAAGATAAATTTTCAAGGTGTCATAAAGTTGATGGTTCAAATCCACCTACTGCTCCATGGAAGAAAAAAATGAGGCATTCCTCTCCTCATTTTTTAAAAATTTTATTTGTTTGAAAAGTCCCACATACCACTCAGAAAATAAGGGAGAAGGGGAAGTAAGATTTTTTTTTTACTTTATAGAGAGTTAAAATATACAGAAGAGAGGGTTAGGGGTTGAACAAATGCATTTCCAAGGTAAAACTATGTAAATGGAAAAACAAAACCAAAAAACTTTTTGATGAATAATGTATCTTGACTTTTGTTGCTCATTCTTTTGGTGTCACATCTAAGAATTCGTTAATAAAAGCCAGGTCCTGAAGATTACTTATATGTGATCTTATAAGAGTTAAATGGTTTGTTCTCTCATTTAGATCCTTGATTTATTTCAAGCTAATATTTGTATATGGTGTGAGTTATGCATCAGGCTTTATGATTTTTCAAGTAGATACTAAGTTGTCCCAGCATCATTTATTAGACTATGCTTTCACCATTGAGTATGATGTTAAAAATCAATTGATCATAGATTCATAGGGTTTTTTCTTCTGGATTCTTACTTTCATAGATGAGTAATGTCTAGCATTATAGCAGTATCAGACTTTTTCTCTAATTATTTTTTAAAACATACTTTGCTTGATATTGTTGCTGCTTTTATTGAGAATTTACACAACAGAACATTCACCGTTTTAACAATGTTTACATATACAATTCATTGTATGTGATATTGATTACAGTCTTCAAGTTGTACCATCATTCTCACTCGCCTGCCTCTTCCTAATTGTTCTTCTTTATTGATATAAATGAGTCCTGAAGGATAAACTGCAAGTCGATTTGTACTGCAAGGTAGGCAATTCAAACACACCAGCCACTCTTTGGAAAATGTATTCATGGTTGCTATGAGTAGGAATCGACTTGACATCACTAAACAACAACATTGGCATAAAATCACTGCCAACTAAGTTTCCTAGTTAATTTTTTCAGTTGCTGTTGCCAATTCCATCCCATATAGATAGTTCTTAAAAGAGCACAAAATTTAAGGCAGACATTCTTTACCAGTTAATCAAAACAGGGAAGTTTACATATACAATTCATTGTCTGTGACATTGATTACAGTCTTCAGTTGTACAATCATTGTCACTCGCATCTTCCTAATCGTTCTTCTCTATTGACATAAATGAGTCCTGAAGGATAAGCACTAGACTGCAAGGTTGATTTGGGAGATTTTGGGTTTAAGGTTTGAAGTTTAAAGATTATCTCAGGATGAGAGTTTCAGGGATTCATTCAGCCTGTATCCTCTGAGCATGTTGTTGTTGTTGTTAAGTGCCTTTGAGTCAGTTCCGACCCATAGCAACCCTGTATAGGATTTCCAAAGAGCAGCTGGTGAGCTTGAACCACCGACCTTACAGTTAAAATGGCTTTGCAGTCTGCCACATTAGCCCACAGCGCCACACCAGCACTCAAGCATAATATCAGCTGTGGGCTTTTGCATAAACACTCTTTATCAGTTTAAGGACTGCTCCTTGTATTCCTAACTTGTGGAGTATTTTCTAGGATGTTATATTTTGTTAAACTCCTGCTGTACATTCATTGAGATTATTCTGTATTTTTTATTTATTCTATTAATATGGTGAACTACATTGATTATTTTATTGTTGAACCACCTTACCCTTACATGCCTTCATAAAAACAAAAACAAAAACAAACAAACAAACAAAAACTTTTGCTTATCAAAGGACTTTACCAACAAAGTGAAAAGACAACCAAATAATTGGTAGAAAAAAATTTTTGAGCAATATATCTGATAATGGTTTAATATAAAACATA
>NW_006408617.1:1953209-1964545 GCF_000296735.1 Chrysochloris asiatica
GAGGCTTTCTGCTCCCGTAAAGATTTACAGCCTTGGAAACCCTGTACAGGGTCGCTATGGGTCGGAACCGACTCCATGGCACATAACAACAACAACATAGCCTTCAGAGCTACTTGTCTGCCTTGAATTAACTGCTCTAGAAGATCCTTTCAGAAGCTACTGTTTTCATTGGGTTTGTGTCAACCTTATAATCAGCGGTAACTTTCAAAGAAAGTTTCTTTGTGTGTGAAAACTTTTTGAATTTGTTTAATAGTAGTCTTATGCAATGTTTAAAGGAGCTCTGGTAGCATAGTGGTTATGAATTGGGCTGTGAACCTTAAGGTCAGCAGTTCGAAACTTCCAGCTGTTCCGAGGGAGAAAGAAGAGGCTTTCTGTTCCCGTAAAGGTTTACAGCCTCGGAAACCCTGTACAGGGTTGCTATGGGTCGGAACCGATTCCAAGGCACTTAACAACAACAACAACAACGCAATATTTATCCTTTTGTGACTGTGATAGTTAAGGTTTTGTGTCAATTTACTTGACCAATAGTCTCAGCGGTTTGGAAATTGAGATGTAGTTATTCCCCTTGATGAGACCTAATGTCAAATAATCAACTCTGATGAGGTCTGCAGTGAGCAGCCAGTCAATTGAAGGGATGCTTCCTCAGGAGTGTGGCCTACTTCTATTGTACTGAACACTCAGATAAATTGTGCTTGCTCTCTGCTGGGTCTCGATCTTATACCTGGCTCTTCGTCCACCCTCCGGTTCTTTGAATTTGAGCCAGTGGCCTGCTTTATTACCTGCCAATCCTGGGTGTCAGCATCATTCTGCCTTCTTCCCTTCCAGACCTGCTTGCCTGCCTGCTATATGAACTGCCCATCTTGGTTCACCTGACCCGGACTTAGGACTCTCCCACCTCTACAACTGTGTGAGCCATTTCTTGATATAAACTTCTCATTATATATACATATATAAGTTTTCCTGGTTTTGCTTCTCTAAAAAGCCCAGTCTAATACAGTGATTAATTTCATTCAAAATAATCTCCTCCAATTTCAGCCACCTAATGTGGTATTTCACAAATTGCTTGTTATTTTTTAATGTTGTGTAGTATCCCATTGAGGAAGACCCCCAACTAGATGGGATTGGCCAGGTGGCAGCATCGATGGACGCAAGCGTGGCAACAATAGTGAGGTTGGCCCAGGATCGGGCAGTGTTTCGGTCTGCTGTGCATAAGGTCACTATGAGTCGGTAGCGACTTGATGGCACCTAACAACAAGTATCCCATTGCTTGTTTCCATCTTGTTGCTACTGTGAATAGCATTAGGACGAACATGGGTATTGTTAAGTGTCAAGTTGGTTCTGACTCATAGAATCGCTTTATGAGTTTCCAAGGAGCGGCTGGTGGATTTGAACCATAGGCCTTGCAGTTCAAACTGACCCTGAAGTACAGTTCTTATCCTACCTTGCCACACCAGGACTCTAAACATGCATGTACATATATCTATTTGTGTCAAGGCTCTTTTTTCTCTGGGATGTATATAGATAGATAGATAGATAGATAGATAGATAGATAGATAGATAGAGATAGAGATAGCGATAGATAGATAGATAGATAGATAGATAGATAGATAGATAGATAGATAGATAGATAGATATAGATATATAGATAGTAGTGGGTTGCTGGATCACATAGTATTTCTATTTTTGACTCTTTAAGGAAGCACCATATTTCTACAGTGGCTGAATCATTTTATAATCCTACCAGAATTTTATGAAGATTCTATTCTTTCTACTGTCACCAGACCTTAATGTTTTCTGTTTTTCTTAACTTGCTATTAATGAAGTTGCTGAGTTTGCTGTTAAGTGCCATAGAGTCGGTTCTGACTCTGTATAAGGTTTCCGAGGGTTTAAATCTTTGTGGTAGTTGAGAGCCTCATCTTTCTCTCATGGATTGCCTGGTGGGTTCCAACCGCAGACCTTGTGGTTTGCAATCCAGTGCTCAGTGTATAGAGCCACCGAGCTTTAAATTGATACAGTAGTGAAATGATGCATGTGATTAAGAGAGTCTAAGATCAGTAGTTCGAAACTACCAGGTATTCCGTGAGAGAACAATGAGCCTTTCTGCTCCCGTAAACATTTACAGCCTCGGAAACCCTATGCAGGATCTCTATGAGTCGGAACTGACTCCAGGGCACATACCCACCACCACCACCAAGGAAACTAAGATTTATTAGATGGAGAATTTGTCTGCAGCCACCCACTGATGCAGAGGAATGTTAACTATGTTTTGTTTGGAATAAACCTGGATGTTTTTTAACTAGAATCCTAGCAGCAATACTTTTTGACTTATTTTTGTGTGTGGGGTGTGTGTGTTGTATAAGTTGTTATTAAGTACAGTGGAGTTGGTTCCAACTCATAGAGACCCTGCACAGGGTTTCCGAGGCTGTAAATCTTTACAGGAGCAGAAAGCCTCATCTTTTTCCCATGGAACAGCTGGTAGTTTCCAACTGCTGACCTTCAAGTTAGCTGCCCGATTCATAACCATTACGCTACCAGAGCTCCTTGTGTTTTTTAATGAAGGAATTTCAAAAAGTTCGTGGAAAAATGGAATTGAAAAAGAATGGATTTCACTCTGCAAACTTTTTGAAGACCCCTCATATATATGACAATAAACACATTCTGCGATGTAATAAGATAACATTACCATAACTAAAAATGTTCAAGGCGTGATGTTGAGAAAGAGAATCAGGTAAGAAATGTAAGCAAAGAGTGTAAGGAGGTGATGCTTAAAAGTAAGAGATAGAGACATAGAGACGAGAATCAACACTTTCTATGGTTCTTAAATGTGTGTACACTCCCATGGTTACAGGCTGTAAAACAGTTGAGCTATGAACTTGGGGGAAAACTTCCCATTATAATCCTTTGAAATGGTAATTAGCCAGTCAAGCTTTGCATGTAGTTCTTAAGTGGCTCTTTGTCCTTAGTTCTCAGAAAATCTTTAAATTGAGCCTACACAAAAAGCTCAATAGGAGAAAAAGTATTCTTTGTGTTTCTTAGACAGTAGTCAGAGAACACTGAAATTATGTTAAGATGAGGGCCTTATTTTGAGAAAATTAGAGAACGAAAAATAAAATGGAAGGGAAAGAACATTGAAAGACAGAAATGAAGGAGGGCCCAAGGAAAGTCTACGGAGAAACAAGAGTAGGTTGGAGAAATGAGTTCTGAGAGAAAAGACCTATTATATTTATATTTATCTCTTCTCAGGTCAAACCAATTGGTCCTCATTTGCAAATCCATTTAATCATGTTTGAAATTCAGGCAACACTGATAATTAGCTTTGTGATCTTGGGGAAATTTTTACAAATTTTTGTTCCTCAACTTCTAGATAAAAATATCAATATGATATCTGTTGACTCATCTCCACTCCACGTTCCATTACATCTATTCTCATCTATGCATGAGTTAACATTTTATCTAAGCCATCATAATGTAGCTCACCTTTTAGCTTTCCTAAACTCGCAGAAGTATTTTCTCTTTTCTTACATCTCATATGTATACTACACAAGCTAGTACTAACTGCATTTTTTTCTCCATTTGTATTGTGAATTGAGTGAATGTTTACAGAGCAGATCATCAATTTTACATTCAACAAATCATATACTTCGTTTCATTTCAATGTTTGCGATCCTCTCACTATTGTTGTTGTTGCGCAATCGAGTCGGTACCGACCCATAGTGACCTTATGCACAGCAGAACGAAACATTGCCTGAGCCTGGACCAACCTTATTACTGTTGCCACGCTTGAGTCCATCAATGCTGCCACTTGGCCAATCTATCTCGTTGGAGGTCTTCCTCTTTTTCTCCAACCCTCCACCTTACCAAACATGATATCCTTCTCCAGTGACTGCTCCCTCCTGACAATATATTTGAAGTATGAGAGACGAAGTTTGGCCATCTTGGCCTCCAAGGAGCACTCTGGCTGCACTTCTTCCAAAATGGGTCTATTGGTTCTTTTGGAAGCCCATGGCACCTTCAATACTCTCCTCCAACACCATAACTCAAAAGCATCAATTCTCCTATGGTCTTCCTTATTCACTGTCCAGCTTTTGCATGCATATGAGGTTATTGAAAATACCATGGTTTGGGTCAGGCACACTTTAGTCCTCAAGCTGACGTCTTTGCTCTTCAACACATTAAAAAGGTCTTGTGCAGCAGATTTGCGTAATACAATATGTCTTTTGATCTCTTGACTACTGCTTCCATGAGTGATGATAGTTGATCCAAGAAGAATGAAGTCCTTAACAACTTCAATCTTTATCTGTTGATAAGAATGCTGTTTATTGGTCCAGTGGTGATGATTTTTGTTTTCTTGAGATTGAGATGTAATCCATACCGAAGGCTGTGCTTCTTCTTGTTTCCATTCTTCCTTCTTTCTCAACCCTTTTGTCCTTAGTTAAATGTGGGCCTTTTGATCTTCAATGGCTGATCCTTCTGTGGTGTGCACATCTCACTAGTGTCATCCCTCCCCTCCCCCTTCCATATATGTATCTGGAGTCTTGGTGTGGCGCTGTGGGTTAATGCACTGGACTGCAAGGTTGGTTTGAACTGCAAGGGCAGTGGTTCAAGCTCACCAGCCACTCCTTGAAAACCCTATACAGGGTTACTATGGGTCAGAACCAACTCGGTGGCTCTAAACAACAATAACAACATATATCCATCTGGAATCCAGGTGTGGTGCTATAGGAAAAGCATTGGACTTCTAACCAGGTCTCTATGAGTGGAAACTGACTCCAAGGCACTTAACAACAACTATAGCACTTACCAACAATAACAGCATTTATCTATATATTGTTTGGCAGAACATAGAGCCAGAGGTTTGAATTAAGTTTTAGACCTGAAAAGTGACAAATACCCATAGTTTCAGGGTTCCATCAGTCTCTGTCTGACCAGGAAGTCTGAACTTATTTAGGATTTTGAGTTTTGTTCCACATATTTTCCCACGCTCTTCAGGATCTTCTAATGTGATCTCTTTTAAAGATGTGTATATTTCTGTGTTCTTGAATTATCTCATTGGTGTTAATCATCTTTCTCTGAACAGTCCTCAGATATTTAGTTATGTTGAATATTGTCTGCGCCAAAGTTTTATAGAAGAGTGGAGAAGATTATTAAACCACAGTATCCTATTATGTTATGGTGTTGGAGCAGAATATTGAAAGTGTCAAAAGAACCAATAGATCCGTTTTGGAAGAAGTGCAGCCAGAGTGCTCCTTGGAGGCCAAGATGGCCAAACTTCGCCTCTCATACTTCAGATATATTGTCAGGAGGGACCAGTTGCTGGAGAAGGATATCATGTTTGGTAAGGTGGAGGATCGGAGAAAAAGAGGAAGACCCCCAACGAGATGGATTGGCCAAGTGGCAGCATCGATGGACTCAAGTGTGGCAACAGTAGTGAGGTTGGCCCAGGAGCAGGCAGTGTTTTGTTCTGCTGTGCATAGGGTCGCTATGGGTTGGTACCAACTCGATGGCATCTAACAACAACAACAATGTTCCTATTAAGGATGATTTAAAAGTACAGTAGCAGTCCTGGTATGGCACTGTAAGATAAAGCATTGGACTGCAAGGTCGATTTGAACCACAGGTCAGAGGTTCAAGCTCACCAGTTGCTCCTTGGAAACATTATACAGAGTCACTATACAGAACTGACTCAACAGAACTTAACAACAACAACAACAAAGTACAATATATGGATTTTCTTCCTCTTTCTCCATCAGTATTCAATTAACTTAAAGATATGTGTGTGTGTGTGTGTGTGATTAAAAAATTATCCACACTCTGGCTATAGAATTATTTTAATCAAATTTAGGAAAAACAAATGCATCATTTTTGGACATAATATCCTTCTTTTTCAATACATTTTGTCCATCTGTCAACAAGTTTTTGTGTTCCCTTATTAAAAAATGTTTTAGGCTGAGCTGCCAGCCATGACTGCACCGCTATCTTCACATCTTCTTCAGAGATGAATCTTTGCCCTCAAAGGGCTGCTTTCAGGGGAACAAACAGGTGAAAGTCCAATGGAGAAAAACCAGGACTCTAGGGGGGATGATTTAACATCTACAAACAAAGTTTTTGCAGAGTGTCAACAGTGTGGGCAGAGGTGCAGAGACATGAATTGTCATGCAAGATCACATTGCCCTTGAATAGCAGTCTTCTGCTTTTAATGCAAAGTTTAAGCTTCAGCTTTTCAGTGATCATCTCACTGTAAGAAGCGCTGTTGATTATTGAACATTTTTCCTAATAGTAGCTCTTGAGAGTGCCAGAAAACTGTAAGCATCAATTTTCCAGCTGATGGTTTACTTTTGAACTTTTTTATGGTCGGTGATGGAAGATGTTTTCATTCCATATGCCACCGAGACTCTTTGTGATGAATCTATTTCTCCTCACTAGTAAATAGTTTTTTTATTTTTAACTTTTATCTTCTTTTGAGTATCAGTCCAAATTTTGTTTGCAGATGTCCAAATGCTTCTGTTTATGGTCTTCCATGAGTTGCTTCTGTATCCATCTCATACAAATTTTTCAAAACCCAGGTCTGCTATGGATTATTTCATAGGCAGAGCCATAGCTTATTTGCAAATGATTTGCCTCATAATCCATTGTCACTTGTCTATTTCATAGAATCATTTCACATGCATATTCAATGTTGTCATCAGTTGTGGATGTGGACGGGCATATTAATATAACTGAGTGTTTATAATTGTTTACTCACTCTCATATGATTAAAACAATTTGTATTTGTGCGACTTCAGCTAAAGACAGTATTTGAATATGCTTTACCTCTTTATAACAAATCTGAAGAAAGGAGGCAAAAGTTTGGATTTCCCTGCATCTGATTTTTTTTTTTTTTTTTTTTAAAGATAATATCCTGACAAACTACTACCAAATCTACTTTCAGACTGCATTCATGCAGGTACAGTTTTATAATGCAGTTATTACTCTACTCAATCAACCTCAGAGAATTTTTATGGTGGTGTAGGATGAACACTATATTGCTCAACAAAAAGTTTGTTGGTTTTAAATCATGAGTTGCTCCTCAGAAGCTCTATACAGAGTCATTCTTTCTCAGAACTGACTCGACTGCACTTTACAACTTAAGAGTAACTGTTTCTCTAGGAGTGCTGGTGCAGTGGCTAAGTGTTCAGCTGCTAGCCAAAAGACATGGCATCTGCTCCTGTAAAAAATTATAGTCTAGGAAACCCCTTGGGGTAGTTCTATAAATTCTATAAGGCTGCGATGAGTTGAAATAGAGTTGACAGCACATGATAACAACATACACATCATTATGAAGAAGGCCTACTCTTACTTATGACACCTTATTTCATTCCATTCTTCCTGTTATTTTGAAAATAATTTTTCATAAAATTTTCACTTAAAAGTGAAAAGCACTAGAAACTTTCCATACAACTGAATTTCAGCAATGGAAATTGAGAAGGTCACTTGTATTGTTGAGGATTTATAAATGTTAGACTTCAGTCAATATTTATACATGGAGCAACAATAAGAATTACAAAATAAACTAATTCTATTACCTATTCATAAAATATTTTAATATTAACTAAGAAAATAAATCTAGTTAAATACTATGGTCTGATACATTAGGTTGTAAGTGTATGGCTTAATTTCTTTTTGATAAAAAGATTTGCAAATAATGAGAGGTGCTCATTGTATAGTAATACAAAATGAGTACTCAAAAGTGTACCTCAAAATGATTTAAATTTTAATTTTTAGAATATTAAAGTGCTTCAGACTATAAATCAAAGAGGTCTGTAAGATTAAGTTCAATAAATAGAAAAATAAATTCAGGAAAAGAGACTGATTGCTTTCTGCTCATGAAAATGGGCATTCGAATGAATTCAGAATTATAATCTAACTATTCTTATCTTTACTTTCACTAATTTTTTGTCCCATATAAGAAAAAAGAAATAATGTTATATTCAATTTCTAGAAATATGGATGTGTTAGAGAGCCTGAAACCTTTCTGTTTAAAAAATATAAGAAATTCTTGATTTAAAAAAGTACAAATATGTTTTAACACACTGCAGTAATGGGGGGGGGGTCCATGTCTGGCTTCCTCTGCCTTTACAAGGGGGAAGGAAAGTCAACTCAAAACAAAATCAAGATTGATTTCTATATGGCAGAGGTCAGTATTGCCTCCATCCTCCAACCTTTCTTTATCCTAGTCTAACATCAACCATACCAGCACAGTACTCAATATCTCTTCTGGGTTTGATATTCCAAAGAATTTATAGGCAATGCTTGTGATTATGGGGTTTAATTATGCAAGTGAACAGAGTACAATTCAAAATCAGCTTGAGAAATACTGAGCAAAGTCTTTCTTTACACTGTTGTTTGTTGTTGTTAAGTGCCATTGTGTCAGTTCTGATTTATAGTGATCCTGTATAGGGTCCCCGGAGAGCAGCTGGTGAGCTTGAACTTCCGACCTTGCAATTCAAACTGACCTTGCAGTCCAGCACATTAACCCACAGCACCACACCAGGATGCTGCTGTAGAACATAAAATGTTACAACAACTATGTAAAATGGGAAGGGATGTCCTTAAAAAGTTGGAAATAGTAATATCATATTGTTCAGTCATCTGACTACAGAAATAAGAACCATGGCATGACTAGGTATATGCATACCTATGTTCACTGCAACATGTTTAACAATAGTGAAATGATGTGCCTATTAACAGATAACCTGATATATAAACTATGGCACATATACATAAAGGAATACTACGCAATTTTAAAGTATAATGATGACTCTGAGAAACATTTCATAACATGGATAATCTTAGAGAACATGTTGAATATGAAAAGACAAATATTGTATGAGACCACTATTACAAAAAGTTAAGTAGAGGTGTACACCCATAAAAGTAACATTATTATTAGAAATGGGAAGGAAAAGGAGAGAAAATCATAAACTAGAAAATAGACAAGTATTAACTTCAGTGAAGGGAAAGGCTTGTTGTTGTTAAGTGCTGTTGAGTCAGTTCCAACCCATAGCAACCCTATATACGGTTTCCAAGGAGCTTGAACCGCCGACTTTGTGGTTAAAAGTGACTTTGCAGTCTAGCACATTAGCCCACAGCATGACACCAGAACTCTGATGGGAAAGGCAGTGTGCAATAAAAGAGAGGTCAGCACACACAGGAAAAGATCAAGGCAAAGGAAGACACTGGGAGTAGAACAAGTTAAAGAAAAGCAAATACTATTATGTACACTTGCCTGCAATAACAGTAATAACAATAACCTACAAATGGAAACATAGCTAGACATGCAAGCTACAGGCTTGACAGAGGCTATCCGTACATGTTTTTATATGTGCTGTGAGTAAAACCATGAATACAGTACAGCATAAACAAACACAACTCACTGTCATTGAGTTGATTCTGGCTCATAGCAACCCTGTATAGTGTTTCTGAAACTATAAATCTTTACAGAAGCAGGCACCCCATCTTTCTCTCACAGTGTGGTAAGTTGGTTTAAACATCTGAGGTTAGCTGTCCAATGCCTTACTCACAGCTCCATCAGGTCTCCTTGTAGTAGAGCACTGTTGTTGCTGTGACATCGAGTCAGTTTTGACTCAAAACGACCCCATATAAGGTTTCCCAGGACCACCTGGTAGGTTTCAATGTCTGACCTTGGGATAGTGTGATACCAGTAGTATTGTTGTTGTTGAGTGCCATTAAATCGATTCCAACTCACAGGGTTTCTGAGAAGCACTTGGTGGATTTAAACTGCCAACCTGGCGGTTCAAACTAACCTTGCAGTCCAGTGCTTATCCGATAGTGCCACACCTGAACTATGTTGTTGTTAAGTGCCATCAAGTCAATTCTGACCCATAACAACTCTGTAAGGGGTTTGCAAGGAGCAGCTGGTGAGCTTGAACCACCAACCTTGAAGTTCAAAAGACTTTGCATTCTGAAACATTAGCCCACAGCACCACACCAGGACTCCACACCTGAACTCTACAGGGTGAAAAATTATAAAGCTTGTTAGCATAACCAAACACTTTGAGAGAATGAGTTGCTGCATCTGGAAGCTCAGGACTAGAGTCTTGAATGATATTAGGTCAATTGGCACAATGTAGAATTGTGTATATTTCCCTTTGATGATTAGTAACTAGGCTCTTGAAACGCTTATGAATGGTCATCTAAGTACAACTATTGTCCTCTCCACATCCAGAGTAGAGAAGACTGAAGGCATTAAAAGACAATTGAAAACAAATAGTTCAAAGGACTAATGGAGTACATGAACCCCAGCCTCTGGAACCCTGAGATCAGAAGAACTAGAGGGATCATGGCTACCACAACCAACTTCTGTGAAAGTGATCACAGTTGATAGGGAGAGAAAAATGTGGAACAAAATTCAAAATCATACAAAAGAGCAGGCTTACGTGTCTAATAAAGACTGGTGAACCCTTAGTCACTCTTCAGGCTTAGACCTGAACTAACACCTGTGGTTTACCTGTAAGCCAAGCAATAGGCCTATAAGGTAAGCAGTAACACTAAAACATAACTCAGAAGAAAGGAAGTATGATTGGAAATAGGAAACACAGAGAGGAAGTAGGAAGAGTGGGGATTGCAATCAATGCCACAAAACAAATTCTGTATAAATGACTTAATGGAAAATTAATTTGCTCTGTATAATTTCCTTCAAATCACAATCAAACCTCAAAAAGAAAAAAATATCTGAAGGTATAAACCATTATATTCAAGATGATCATAATAACCAAGTAACAAAAAACAAAACAAACAACAAAAATTTGGACAAACTATGGTGTGATTGCAGAATTGCAAAGAAGAAAGGAGGTGTCTTAAAAGTTATCAATGAGAAAAGTGAAAGGTATGGACATGTAGAAGGTTGGGTTGGCAAAAATTTGTCTGATAGATATATTTACAAAAAAAAAACACAAAAAACTGTGAGAGAGAAAAAATAGGTGCTGAGGTTGCTATTGAACAATCAAAAGTTTCATAGCATTTGGTTTCTTGGTTTGGAGGTTTAGGGTCAGTTATTTGACCTAGAGTCCTGGCGTGACTCTGTAGGATAATGCACTCGACCACTAGCTTGGTTTGAACTGCAAGGTAGGTGGTTCAAACTCACTAGTACTTCTTCAGAAACTCTATACATAGTCGCTCTGAGTCAAAACTCGATGACATGTAATAACAACATTTGACCTAAGAATATGTTCAGTACTTCTACATCTTAGCTTAATGTACAGTATGTGGAGTCTTAAAACTGTGCAAGTTGCCATCCAAGGTCTCTGTTGTTGTTGTTGTCAGGTGCCATCGAGTCG
>NW_006408617.1:1966705-1973076 GCF_000296735.1 Chrysochloris asiatica
CTGGTGAGGTCCATGTGTATAGTCTTCTCTTATGCTGTCTAAAGAAGGTATTTGAAATAAACAAATCATTTGTCTTTCAGAAATCTATCATTCGTTCTCCAGCATCATTTCTATCACCAAGTCCAAATTTTCCAACTACTGGTCCCTCCTCTTTGCTCCAAGGTCTCTATGCACCTGAAAAAATGGAGGAAGAGGTAGAGTCAAGAGTAGGGAAAGGATGTGAATGTATGGCTAATTGCCTTCATGAACAATGGTCACCTTTGCCATAAGACCAAAAGAGTTGAATGGTGCCTGACTACCATTATTGAGTATTTTCTTCAAAGATTCCATAGAAAATCCTACTCAAAAGTGGGGAAATGCAGAACAGAATTTCAGATTATTGTTGACTCCACATATCCTTGAGCCAAGAAGTTTGGTAGAATCACTGAAACAATTAGCCTGCGACCATCTTTAAATGTCAAACCAAAAATATCCCCTGAAATATTAAAACTAAGCAATAGTTTCGCTTAACTAGCAAAACATGCCTACCTTAGACATATTTACTATAGACATGGGATCAAACTGACATCAATTTAAAAGATTATATAGGAAACTGAAGGACAATTTATCTTAACTGGGAAGGAACAACTCAGAAAAGGAGGTTGAAGATAATTACACAATTCGAAGAATGTAATCAATGTCACTAAAAGGTGTATGTAGAAACTGCTGATTGGAAGATTTTGCTGTGTATATTCTCAACAACAACAATAAAATAAGTAAATGTTAAAATAACACAAAGCAGGGTTTTGGAATTGTCACATTAGAAGCAGAGTTGGGGTCCAAACACCTCTTCAGATGGAGGAAAGGGCTACTCCAAAAAGTCAAAAATTGAGCAGGAAAAATGTCATGTGTCCAAACCGCTCAAATGTAAGTCTGTGATTGATGTGCCATAGCTGGTAAAAGAAAATGTAACAGGTAACCTTTCTGAAACAGTCCTAAAGAGAGAGGGAAAGCAGATTATCTGTAAATAATCCATGTTCAGACTGTAAAACAACTTAACAGCAATAGAAGCTAGATGATAGTAAAACAGTATCTTCAGATTGTTAAAATAAAGTTAACATTGGATGTAGAACTATCAGCTTGTATCTACTTGCATGAACATTTACCTTCAGTAGAACATTATTAATTGAAGTGCAGTGGCTCATTATGAAAACCACTAGACTGTGAAGCACAAGGTCCATGATTTGAACCTACCATCCACTCAGACGAAGAAAGATGAAAATCTTTGCTCTGGCAAAGATTTAAAGCCTCGGACACCCTATAAATGGTCACTATGAATCGGAATTGATTCGATGACACTTAACAAAAAGAATCTTATTTTTAAAAAATTCTAAAGGTGTATCTAAAGGGAAAGAAACATTAAAGAAGTTTGAGACGTGGTTACACGTTTAAACTTGTTTGAATACACTTGTCAAAATGTTAAGAACAACCATTAAGAATCTAATATGTCATGTCTTTAGTCATTATTTCTTCAGAGAAAGAAGATGAAATTTCACTGTAGATGGCAAAAGAGAAAACACAAGAAAAGGGGGCTCCTGCTAACACTGACCAGTAGGAGATTTATAATAAAGTGTTCCAATAAAGCTTCCGTATGTATACCTGCATCTTAAGCCTATAAAATGTGCTGAAGCCAATACTTTGGCCTTGCTTTCAATGTCTATGGCTAAAGGGCCCCAGAACTTTCCTGGATGACCACAGCAGCAGCACTGAAAAGGAAAGATCTTTCTAGCCTTGGAACTTTGCTTTCAGAATTCTATAGCATATTATTTTGGTAGAAAATTCTACTGCTTGTAAAATAATAGAATTTTGTAGCTGACAAAGGTAGAGCATAGTTAGGTTCTTTTGATTTTCTTGGTAAATAAAACCAATGCAAGTTTATGAGAAGAGATATATTTTTAGGCTTAAACACTTGGTCCTTCACCTTAAATTGTGATTGGTTAGAATTGTAAAATCAATGAGTATATCCATCAATTTTTTCTTAACTATTTTAATGAATAAGCAGTACTAATGAATATCTCAAATATTTTGAACCCAAAGTTATTCAATGAGTATAAGGTTTGGAGAAAATTAATTGTGAGAACGTGGCTACTTCTTAAAATGGAAGACTATGCTCAACTCAAACCAATTTCCAGTAGTAGCAACAGAATTATTTTTCACTGATATCATATATATTTGTCATCTGACACTAGAGAAGCCTGAAAGTAATTCATATTTTCTGGGTGTATAGATTAATTTGACAAACTATTTTCAAGGAATAGGAGTCTTAGTGTGTGACTCAGGGAGTTTGCCAATTTCATAGACTGCATGATGACTAGAGTATTTCTGGAAGGACATTTCGTTTCTCACTCAGAACATCTGAAGTCCATTACTGCTGAATCATTTGGGGTAACAAGGGATAGAAAATAAAATTGAAGTATGTGAGTACAGACAAATATTTAATCAAAACCTATTAAGGAAAGTGTTGACCTTTGGTGCCAATGGAAATAACACCACTCAGTGCCAGTCTTCTATATAAATATTTGGCATAGCAGGAGAAACAGACATCCCAAAGATTCATGGGGTATTCACTTCTCTCTGAGAGGATTTCTCTTTTTTAGCTTTTAGCCTATCCTAACTGTCTTTTTATACAAACCCTGGAAGGACACAAAAAGGAAGCAGCTGAAAATATAGTTTCTTGAAATACATAGAAACATGTGATACACAGATTATTAGGCTAGGTATAAGATTAAATGATTTAGGTTAAAATATATGTGACAGTTTCACATACAGTTAATGAGAGAATGAGAAGTCTGAGAAGGAAAACTGTCCTTTGGCAAGGCAGTCAGTCATTACTGCAGTGAACTGTTAGTAGCAGCAGGAAGTTATGCAGCAATAATTAACACCACCAATTTAATTGGGCAGATCTAGTACCCTAAAGTTAGATGGATGTGGGTTTTGTGCATGAGTAGAATACAGGGAAACAGAGGGAAAATATATTTTTGCTTCTTTAACAGTTAATTAAATGAAAATGAAAATGAAAAATGAAAATTCCTTTTAACTTCTGTCTTGCTGGAAGCTTCAATAGACAGAAAGCTTTGATCTGAGTTTCCTGTAATATGCAAAGAGATCATATTGTTTTCACACACATACATAAATAAACAGATTTAATGTCCAAATATTTTCAAAGTTCATTGAGTATACAGTATAGGTAAGCTTTTCAGTTTAAGACATATATTGGATATTTTAAAAAGTCTTTAAAATAGATTATAGATCTAGAGTAGGATTGATTAGTATATACTTTTGAATATATGATATCAAGGAAATTATGTTTGTCTAGTCCCTGGGGATATGAAATCTTCTCTGCAATGAGAAGCACCTCAAAGTGAATCATGTGAGTGCATGAACACTGTAGGGTTGGAGTATGTGGAGCTAGGACCTCACTTCAGAAGCTAGAAAACCAGAGGTAGGCGAAAAGTGCTCGAGATAGGAGAGGGGGTCCTCTTCCAGAACACCCAACTGGAGACAGAAAAGCATCTTTTATGCATAAAGCCATTTCAAAATTGAACTTGAGAGATTGTCTTTACCAGGTACTCTGATCTCACCTAGTTCTTAAATCAATGCCTCCAACAATCTAGGTTTACAGTCTTCCCACTTCTGTTAACAGAGGAAGCACAGATAGTAGAAAAGTCCAGCACTATCATTTTTTGAAACTCCAGGTATTTTCCACTTGATGCCATATATCTTTTGCTAATGATAAGCCGGCACTGAATATTTTACAAATAAAAGCAAAAAGCCAAGTGTATGGTTGTTGGTTTCATTTATTATATAAATGACCTTTTACTAGGTTTTAAGTGATTTTGTCTAACTCAATTTTCTTTTATTATTAAACACAAGCACCAGAACCCAGAAAAACAAACAAAGAAAAATGGTATGTCCTTAAAAATATGAATTAAATGAGCTTAGAATGGTCTTATTAAATCAATCAAAAAGTGAATTAAAATTACCTGGATTTGGAATCAATCATAGGTTATAATTCTGCCTGAAAAATTGAGGTTGTACCAGAACACTATAGAATATTTGGAAATGGCATTGCACTAAAGTAGGTTGTAATTCAGTGCACAGAGGAGCAGCCAGACTGTGTAAAGAAAAGTAAACATAAAAAATAAATGCCTGGCATAATATTTACCAGAACATTAAGAAATGTTCTTCTGGGGAAGAATTGATAGTGGCGTCCATTTTATTATTTGGATTCTTTTGCACTTTCCAAAGTGAGCATTCATTCATCTTTTATTACATACTAGGGTGAGTAAAAAATTATCCACACTCTGTCTGTAAAATTTATTTTAATCAACTTTTAGAAATAACAAATAGGTTTTTTGTTTTTTTTTTTAATATAATCTCCTTGCTTTTCAATACACTTTTTCCATCTTTTGTATCCTCATATTTAAAAATGATTAAGGCTAAGCTGTGAGCCACAAATGTACTATTGTCTTAACTCCTTCATCCAAGGTGAATCTTTGTCCTTGAAGAACTGCTTTCAGGAGAACGTGCAGGTGAAAGCCCAATGAAGCAAGATTAGGATTATAGGGAGGACACTTTAAAACCTCAAACTGACGTTTTTGCAGCATGACAACAGTGTGGGCAGAGGTGTGCAGACATGAATTGTCATGCAAGATCGCAACACCCTTAGATAGCACTCTCCTGCATTTTATCTGTAGTTTAGGCTTTAACTCTTCAGTTAGCATTTCACTGTAAGGAGCACTGTTGACTGTTAAACCTTTTCCTGGCAATGTTTCAATACTGGCCCTTGAAAAATCTAGAAAATTGTTAAGCATCAATTTTCCTGCTGATGGTTGACTTTTGAACTTTTTCTTGGTCAGCAATCAAGGCTGTTTCCATTCTCTATTCTTCCAATTACTCTCAGGCTCATAGTCATGGATTCATGTCTGGTCATCAGTAAAGATTTTTTTAAAGAAATTTTTATCTTCCTTTGATTATTTGTGCAAATTTTGTTTACAGATATCCAAACACTTCTGTTTATGCTCTTCTGTGAGTTGTTTGGGTACTCATCTCACACAAAATTTTAGAAACCCAAGTCTGTCCTGGATTATTTTACAGCCAGAGACATGGCTGATTATCAAATGATTTGACACGTAGTTCACTGCCATTCATCTATTTGACAGAATCATTTCACATGAATGCTCAGTGTTGTATTCGGCTGTGGACATGCATTTTAATATTACCAGAGTAGGGATGACTTTTGACTCACCCTCATATTTAGTTCAGAAAATCTATTTTTTACTTTTATTTCCACATAATAATGAATTATGTTTTTCATAATGAATTTAATATTAAATGGCTTATATTGTCAATAATGCCAAATTAGATCACATTCCCTAAGTAAATTCAGTTATTAGATAATTCATGTTAATTAAGTTCAATTTATGGAGACATTGCTCTACTGACGTAGAACACAAATCCTGATTTAAAATCTTACCTAGTGTTCCAATGTCACCTTCTTTATATTTCAATTTTTGCAATCCATAATTCAATCAATGATCACATATTGAATTTAGGTGTACCAGCAGTTTATGTATGTATAGTCTAGGCATTTTCTAGTCTTTTTAAAAATATTTTATGACATTGACATTTTAAAAAGACCATGACAGTTGTTTTGCAAAACAGCTTTCTATTTTAATTTTCTGATTATTTCCTTGTGATTAGATTTGTTGTTAAGAGCAATCATGCTGGTTTTGAGTCATAGCAACCCTACATAGGGTTTCCAAGAACAGGCTGGTGGATTTGAGCCACCAACCTTACAGTTCAAACTGACATTGCAGTCCAGTGCATTACTCTGTAATGCCACATCATGACACCTATGATTAGATTTGACTTAGGTTAATATGAGAGGTCTTTAAAAAGTTTAAGGTAAATGAAATGAAAAGATAATGGAACTTTTCCATGAACTTTTTGAAGCCTTCTTATCTTTTTATAAGAATATTGTATAGGTGAAATGCATACTTCTCAGTACATGCTATTGAGGGTCTCATAAGGCCAGTGCATCCTATTATTCATGATGTCAAGCTTAATCCACTGATAGGGTGGAATCTGCCAGATTTCCTCATTCTTCTTGTATATTTCTCCTTTGAAATTCATAGGTAGCCTTTGTTGTAGTACTTTCAGAATGTGTGAAAATTCTGTTCTAAAACTGTTGCAGACCGTGTAAGACTAGTCAGAGGTTCGAGGCCCTCTAGGGCTGAGTGTAACAAATGAGGCCACTGGCAGTTAATGGAAAATTGCTTTCATCTTAATATTCAGGTATATATATTAAATTAATACACTGGAGCCTTTGA
>NW_006408617.1:1974913-1978991 GCF_000296735.1 Chrysochloris asiatica
TATTAGTCAGAACCTACTTGACAGCACTTAACAACAATCATACTCAGACTTAATCCCAGAGAAAGGGCTGCCAGAGGAAATTTTCTAAACAATATTACTTGAGTGGATACATTTTGCCACTGTACCAATTTGCAAAAGTCGGCTATTCCAATTTTACTTTTTTTTAAAATGTAATAATAGAAAGAAATTTTGACCAAATGGCCTAAATAGTTTTAAATCCCAGGAAACTAACTACATTGATATACATGTCTTTTGTACTTTGTTCAAAAAAGTAAATAAATCTTGTCGTATATCCAAACTCACCTCTCTCAATTTAACCAGATATCTCATTTCACCATCTTTCATACATAATTTCTATGGTAAAAGCCAAACGGAGAAGACTTCAATTTCAGCTTGCTTCATTGTTTAAATATATGTTGTAGATATTTCTAAGGTCTAGAATAAAATATTTAAGATTAACCATATGCTTGTTTGACATCTCAAAAATGAGCTGCTTTTATTATAACTAGATTTGCAGAAACAATATCTATGCAAAGTTCATTTCTATTATAACTTGATTTTTATATATGTGTAAATTTTTGGATAGGCATATACATGTGTATGGATAACATATTTAAATGAGTCTATATTGAGTGTGTCTTCCTGAATCTAAACTTTGAAAAATCTTTTTAATTTAGGGATGTTGTTTCCTAATAATAAGAATCACAAATAAGCCCTTCAAAGAGTTTGTCCTCCACATTCATGTATTAGTAAAGAAAGAGCTTTTCAGAAGTAGATTCAATTTCTGAACAGAACTAAAAATCAAAGCAATGGTTCAATTATAACATAGAAGAGGAGGAAGTCAAATAGATACTCAGACAGCATATTCTAAAGTGGTCTGATTTAATTCAACAAGCCACATGGAAAGAGACGCCAATAGTAATTAATAATATTATCAAAATCCTGTGCATTGTGTAGGGCACAAGAGGATAATGTCTGATTCTCAGAGCTGGAAGTTTTAAAAGAATAATTTCATTTTAAAGTTGTTGTTATTAAGTACCGTGGAGTCAGTTCTGACTCATAATGACCCTGCACATGGTTTCTGAGGTTGCAATTCTTCATGGGAGCAGAAAGCCTCACCTTTCTCTTGCGGAACAGCATGTGGTTTCAAACTGCCGATCTTGAGGATAGCAACCCAATTTGTAACCACTACGCTACCAGAGCTCCTTAAAGTGGGATTATATAAATGAGTCTTATACATATAAACTTGAATGATGTGCATTTCCCATTTTTTCCAAAGAGTAATCTAGTTCAAGGTGGAAAAGTAAAAGATTTTAGGCAAATAGACTTTTAAACTTGTCCTCGTATTTGATATAAAATCTTGCAGAAGAGAGACAGCTTTGAGTTCTATAATTTACTTTAAGAATTGCAATTACTTGCTTTTTCCTACAAAATTGTTCCTGCTTAAGTGCAAATAAATTATGTGTCCTAAGCTTTAAGTGATTCATGATTTTAAAACACACACGCATAAAAAATGCACATAGATAATATACACTAATGAACCAGAACTGATTTCTTTAAGGATGCATGAGGTAGTAGAACATTTAGTACTGTTAAAACCACAAAGGAACAGCAAACCCACTGCCATCTATTTAATTTTAACTCATAGTCACTCTATATATTTCAACCTGAGCTTTGGCAATCTATGTGATCTCTACATGTAAATAAGTTTTTATAAATGCTATCATATAATCAGGGGGAATGTGGTGGCTCCATATGATAAACATTGGATTGCAAGCCACAAGTTTCCTGATTTGAGCCCATCAGTCGCTCTGAGAGAGAAAGGTGAACCGTTTTGCTTCTACAAATATTTGAAAAACATTGATCACTATGGGTCAGAACTGATTTGACTCCACTTAGCAACAACAACATCTTATTATCAGTTTATTTCAAATGAAAGAGGTTCAAACTCTAAGGTGGCAATAAATGATGCCTTTTTGTGGTATACCAAGAATCATACAAGTATTAGATCTACACATAGAGGATCACTGAGACCTAAATCAGAATGAAATGGGACTCAATTAAGGAGATTGCTATGGATTAGTGGAAACAAAGGTTTAAAAGGACACACAAAAAAATGCACGTACTGGAGTTGGATTCCATCACCTATTATTTGTGCTTTATTTGAAAGGTTGCTTTAACCTCTCAGTGATACCAGTTCTGCAATCCATAACATGGAGAGCTTCAAATGCTACCTCAAAGACTTATTGAAAAAATTAAATTGGGTAAGAATATGAGACTGTTTACAAACAATAGCATATTTTGTGAATATGAAGTATCTTTATGGATCATTGTGTTAAATAAACATATAGATCATTTTCAAAGACAAGTAGGTTTCTTTTCCTTAAAATAGCATACTCATATAAATAATTTAAACAATAAAGGTAAACTCATGAATGATAGCAATAGCCATTAGAAAACATGTTAGCAACTTTACTGAATGCTAGAATAAAGGAGATTTGAGATTCCTGATTATCGTCTTCCAAGTATATGTTTGAGTAAACTTTAGAGTGATCATTGCATGATAATTTACATACTTTAATGACATACCTAATTTCTGAGGCTCTTATTCATTTGTTGTGCCAACAGTTATATAATTAAGTGGCACTTTGCATGTAAATGAACTTAGTTTCAGTAAAATATATCAAAGGTTTCCTAGCTCACTATATTTTGCAAATCAAGCAAATAAGAGTGATGGAAACTTCTAGCTTCTGATAATGATGGACTAACATACAAATAGTTTCAAATAGTTTGTAGGAAAATGGAATTAAAGGATAATGGAATTCTTCATGAACTTTTTAAAGCCTTCAAATCCACCTGATGGCAATTATAAACTATGGACAGAATTAAAAAATGCAAATCTTTAAAGAATCTGGAATGTAACAAAAACAGACACAAATTGAAGATTCAAACATTGAAAGAATGGGACCACTCAGAATAAGATCCCTATATATGAGATTTTTCTCCTGAGAAAATTCCAAGTCAACATTACACCTTACCAAACATGATATCCTTCTCCATGGGCAGATCTCAAGAAACAGTTACCTTCTTATTGGTCTAAGGAGTCAGGTAATTGGATTCCTGGCTACAAATGGATACAGTTTGAAGGGAGATTCCAAGAAAGCAGAGCTGGATACAGAATCTGCATACAAATTCAAGTCATTGGCTTTCAAATAAACTGTACATGCAAGAACAATTAAATTTCAGTGAATATAATGAATAGTTCATATACAAGAAGAGAAACCATTAAAAAAGGAAACATGTTAACAAAAATATGTTAACAAAAAGTATCCCAACAAAAGCATAGAAAGAAAACAGTCTGAGAAATACAAACAGCCTCAATGGACAATATGATAGTATCAAGTCAAATAACATGTGATTTGGAGTCTCAGAAGGTGCAAACAGAAGGTATAAGGAAAATAAAATATGTGAAGAAACATTCATTCAATTTTCTAAATTTGATTGGAAACAGGAACCTATAGATAATGTGGAGGTGTTGTGTGGTTAAGCACTGGACTGATGAACACAAGGTTGGTGGTTCAATAGTATCAGTCACTCCTCAGAAACCCTATAAAGGGTCACTGTGAGTCAGAACTGACTCAACGACACTTAACAACATCATAGATGCATATAAGAAATAAAGTGAACCCAAAACAAATACATATAGAGAAAAATGTTCCTAGGCTTTCATAACCAAGCTACAAATTACCATAGAAGAATTCTAAAAGCAGCCAGTGGAAAAAGAAACACTATATACATCCTGACGTATATATCAGAAAATAGTAGAATAACACTCTGAAAATGCTGAAAGGAAAAGGAAA
Source organism: Chrysochloris asiatica (assembly GCF_000296735.1). Classification (NCBI taxonomy): domain Eukaryota; kingdom Metazoa; phylum Chordata; class Mammalia; order Afrosoricida; family Chrysochloridae; genus Chrysochloris; species Chrysochloris asiatica. The sequence continues at coordinate 1,978,774 of NW_006408617.1, forward strand.
GGAAAACTATCTTTACAAAAAATATCTTTAAAATTTTGGCAAAAGAAAGATATTTTTAGATGAACAGAAGATGAAAGAACTTGTCACAGCAGACATACATTACAATATTGCTAAAGCATCTTCTTTAGGCTTATGGTAAATGACTCCAGATTGAAATTCCTATGTACAGAAAGGGAAGATGAACACTAGAAATGGTAAACTGTGCACAATTATATATA
>NW_006408617.1:1979111-1981001 GCF_000296735.1 Chrysochloris asiatica
CAAAGAATAGAAAAGGCATATATAAATGGTTTTATTATAATTCCTGATAGACTATAATCCCTACAAGATAACTAATTTAATTCTTAGAGCCATTGGGAAAGTTTGTTGGGATAGATATTTGCTTGTCCCAAATTTAAGAGACATTAATCATTCCTTCTTATATTATTCTCTTTAGGAATAATAAAGAGGTTTTACTTAAGGGACAATAATTTTGTATGATAAAAAAGCTATTTATTCAGTTGATCTTTGGTAAAAACCAAAGAAAAGTTTTTCCTGACAGTAAACATAGCTGAAGAATATTCTCTGTGTTAGTCCAAAGAATGAGTGCTCTGATGCTACCAGCATTGAAAGATTTTTAGATTCATTGACCACTACTTCCATGAAGTCTTTGACAACTTCAGCATTTTCTCCATATATCATGATGTTCTATGTAGGTCCAGTTGTGCAGATTTTTGTTTTCTTTACATTGAGGCAAGATACAGACTGAAGGCTGCTATCTTTGATAATGATCAGCAACTATTTCAAATCTTCAATTTTGCTGAAAATTGGTTTTCAGCAAGCAAGATTGTGTCATATGAATATGGTAGATTGTTAATGATTCTCCCTCCAATTCTGATGCCACGTTCTTCTTCATATAATCCAGGTTTTCAGATTATTTACCCAGATTGAATAAGTATAGTGAAAGGATACAACCTTAGCACACACCTTTCCTGATTTTAAACACTTTGAATCCCCTTGTTCAATTCCAACAACTGCCTCTTGGTTTATGTACAGATTCCTCATGAACAGAATGAAGTGTTCTGGAATACTCATTCTTCACAATGTTATCCAAAGTTTGTTATGATGCAGACATTCAAATTTCTTTGCATAGTCAATAAAGCACAAATAAATATATTTCTGGTATTCTCTGATTTCAGCCTATATCAATCTGATGTTAGCAATGATATTCCTCATTCCATGTCTTCTGAATTCAATTTGAATTTCTGGTAGTTTCCTGTAAAGGTACTTTTGTAGCTGCTTTTGAATTATCTTCAGCAAAATTTTATTTACATATGATATTAATGATATTGTTTGAAGATTTCCTCATTTCCATTAGGTAACCTCTCTTTACAATGGGCACAAATATGAATCTCTTCTAATCATATGACCAGGTAGCTGTTTTTAATTTTTTTTTTTTTTTGTCACAGATGAATGAGTGTAACATCAGTTTGTTGAAAGGTTTGCTTTCCATCAATTCTTGGAATCTTGTTTTTGCCAGTCTCTTAAGAACAGTTTGAACTTCTTGTTTCAGTATATATTACCTCTTGAAGTGGTTGAAAATTGACCATTTATCTTTGCTACAGTGACTGTATTTCTTCCATCTTCTTCTGATATTTCCTGAATCACTCAATATTTTGCTCACTGTTGTTATTGTTAGGTGCCATCGAGTCAGTATGAACTCATAGTGACCTTATGCACAGCAGAACAAAACACTGCCCAATCCTGGGCCACCCTCACTACCGTTGCCACACTTGAGTCCATCAATGCTGCCACTTGGCCAATCCATCTCGTTGGGCATCTTCCTCTTTTTCTCCAACCCTCCACCTTACCAAACATGATATCCTTCTCCAATGACTGGTCCCTGCTAAGAATTTATCCCAAGTATGACAGACCATCTTGGCCTCCAAGGGGCACTGTGGCTGCACTTCTTCCAAAACCGATCTATTGGTTCTTTTGGCAGCTCATGACACTTTTCAATACTTTCCTCCAACACCATAACTCAAAAGCATCAATTCTTGTACGGTCTCCCTTATCCACTGTCCAGCTTTCACATGCATATGAGGTTACTGAAAACACCATGGCTTGGGTCAGGCAGACCTTAGTCTTTAAGCTGACATCTTTGCTCTTCAA
>NW_006408617.1:1982339-1984302 GCF_000296735.1 Chrysochloris asiatica
GCAGCTTCAGCCTGAACTTTCATATGAGCAATCTATGGTCTGTTTCACAGCCTGTCCCACAGATGTACTCAATTTGATTCCTGTGCATTCCATCTGATGAGGTCTGAGTATATACTCACATTTTATGTTGCTTAAAAAATGTATTTGCTATTAATAAGTCTTTGGTCTGCAAAATTCTATCATGCAATCTCCAGCATAATTTCTATCACTAGTACCATATTTTCCAACTACTGATCATCTCTCTTTTTTTTTTTTTCAATCTTCATATTCTAATTACCAGTAATTATCAGTGCATCTTGACTGTGTATTTGGTCAATTTCACACTGAAGACATTGGTAGAATTCTTTGGTTTCACTGTCTATAGTGGTTCGGTCATAAATTTGTATAATCATGTTATTAACTGGTTTTCTTTGTTTTTGTTAAGTGCTATATTGTTGGTTCCAACCCATAGTAAGGCTGTATAGGGTTTCTAAGGAGCAGCTGGTGGGTTTGAACCACCAATCTTGTTGTTCAATCTGACCTTGCAGTACAGTACATTATCTCACAGCATCACACTGGTACTCTGGTCTTCTTTGTGGGTGTATGGAGATCAGTCTATCACAGTCAACAGTTTACCTCAAGATTGATCTTGAAATAGTCTTTTGGACAAGTACTGTGATACCACTCCTCTTGAATTTTTTGTTTCCTGCATAATAAACCCTATGATAGTCTGATTAATAATGGCCAAACCAGCCCATTCCATCTAATCAATGGTTAAGGTATTGATCTGCCTGTGTTACATTTGATTTTGAAAACTTCCAATCTCCTATACTAATCCTTCAAACTGTCTATTTTCTGATTATTATTGGATGCTTACAGACATTTGTCCTCATATTGAGTAGGGCCCCAACAGCAAATGAAGGTCTCCAAAGCTTTGTTCCATTCATGTCACGATGGCCAACTCTACTTCGAAGAGCTGCTCTTCTCAAGTCATATTTTGAGTGTCTTCCAACCAGAGGGGCTCATCTGGCACTCTATCTTACAATGTTCTGCTGCTATTTATGTTTTCATCTTCTGGCACTATATTTTATAATGCTCCATTGTTATTCAGAAGATTTTCAGTGGCTTAATATTTAAAAGTAATCTACCGTTCTGAGTTTGGAAGCTCCACTTGAAACCTGTCCACTGTATGTGATCCTGCTGGTATTTAAAATACTGGTGACATAGCTTCTGGCATCATAACAACACATAAACTGCCACAGAATGACAAACTGAGAGGTGGTTGATGGATAGAGATTATGGATTCTCTTTATTTCATAGTAAGGATTTTTTCTTTGATCATACAATTAGCTTCTTGTTGTTGTTAAATGCCATCAAGTAGGTTCCAACTCATAGTAATGCTGTATAGGGTTTCCAAGGAGATGCTAGTGAGTTCGTATCACTGAACTTGTGATTCAAACTGACCTTGTGGTCCAGTGCTTTATCGCACAGTGCCACCCCAGAATTCCATAATTATCTTGGCTGAGCTAAAATTCCAATCTCTCTCTTCCCTAACATATGAAGTAGCTAAAATTCATGTGCAAATTTTTGCCTTAGCTGTAGATGTCATTAACTTCACTCACTTTCTTTTGATGCTCTATTCTCTTCGTGTTTCTCCTACTTAAATAGAGTTTGTGCTTTAAACCTTTTTTAGTTGCAATCCACTGTTATTATACTACTGTCTTGTTGATGTGTTGGTGTTAACAGTCAAAGTGTTCTATAAAATTATGATTAATTCTCCTTTTTTTTTTCATTGAGCCAGAATCACTAGGCTGTGACATCCAGAATATATTTCAGTCTTTACTCTCATTGCAAATGATAAGTACATAGTTTGACTGCTAAAGAAAGATCAGAAGTTCTAATCCACTCAGCGGTGCCTTGGAAAACAGCCTAGCAATCTACTTTGAAGACCCAGCCATTAAAATTCTATAGAGCACAGTTCTTC
>NW_006408617.1:1985527-1986580 GCF_000296735.1 Chrysochloris asiatica
CTCATAGTGACCCTGTACAGGGTTTCCTAGGCTGTAAATCGCTACGAGAGCAGAACGCCTCATCTTTCTCCCGCCGGAACAGCTGGTAGTTTCGAACTGCTGACCTTGGGGTTCGCAGCCCGATTCGTAACCATTACGCTACCAGGCCTCCAGCATTTTGTCAATTACCATTAAAATGTTGCTTGTGATTGGTACTGTATCAGCTCCTGTTCAGGACATCTATGGTTTTCTGTAGTCTCACGTCTCACTAATTTTCAGGGCAATGACTTGTCCTGTAACCTCAACTCTCTGATGGATCTAAAAAATGGTTTAATTTTTCAGGCTTTTTCTTGTTGTAAGAATGGGAGTGACAGCCTGTAAGCTCTTTACATGTTGGGGTAGAAAATGATTTGCTTATTTATAATAAAAGAAGAGTAATACACATCTGGTAGTGTAACTATATAATCAGATGGGCGTAGCTTTATTTCCTGATTTTGAGAGCCATTATAGGAAGGTAAGGAAACATAATATGGCCTGACTCATTATAGAAGAACCCAGGGTACTGGGAGAACTCAGAAGAATGAATAATTAATGAATCCCTGATGCCTTTTCTTAAACATTAGGTGCCTCAAGTGAACATTTGGCAAGAATAAAATCAATTTGTGATTGAATTATGTGACAAGTGCTTGAAGTATCAATATTCCACAGAGTTAATTAGAGAGAGATACAAATGCTTTACGTTTAGACTACACTCAAATGTTTTTTCTCTTTATTTTGTTTTGAGGTGGGGGTTGGAGTAAGGATTAAGGGTTAGGATTGGGACTATCCTAGGACTAGGATAACCCTTGACTAGGATTTTGTTGTTGTTGTTTGCCTTTTATAGGTTTCCTATAAATGTTTAAAGGAGCAGAAAGCCTCAACTCTCTTTCCTGACAAGTTGCTATTGGGCTCAAACTGCCAAGCTTGTGGTTCAAAGTACAGTGCTTATCTTATAGAAGCACCTCACTACTTGACTAGGACTTTGTTTATTGTTTGATATATTGTTAGGACTAGGGTTAATGTTAAGGATCAGGG
>NW_006408617.1:1990477-1997244 GCF_000296735.1 Chrysochloris asiatica
TCCACACAAGCTCACTAGCTGCCCATTTTTATTCTCTCTCACTGCTCCTGCTTAGTTTCCGTTTCCAGTTGGCACTCAGTCCACTTCATTGTCCTGTTCTCTAATGCGCAAGGTTCCAGGATCACCATTTGTGGCTGTTTCACTCAATCTCCCACAACTTTGTTGTAGTGGGTCAGCTCACTGCATCTGTGTACTTCGCCATTGTACCTCAGACTATAATTAAATATTTTATGACATCATTTCTCCAGAGAGTCTGAACCAGAAAGTTGTACTTGTTTAAATGACTCATATGTACCCTGTACTCTAGGCAATAAACCAGAAAGTTTTAGTAGGGGGACTTATGATTGTTTTAAGTACTTCCCCTATAATTTAGATTCAATATCACATCCTCTTACTTGAGGAGTCACTTTCTTAGACAATATCAGCAACTATTGGAATTTGAAAACATTTAATAGCCAAACATCTTCCTAAAACATACAAAAAAAAGTATAAATAAAGTCATGTTTCATTTAGAGTAGATTGTTTTTAATGATCAATTTTGAAGAATATCTATTTACAAGGAATTCAATAAAATGATTTATTTGCAAATGTATTGGTAATCTTTAGTGGAAAGTTATTTTTTCTTTAAGACATAATTACAATCATGATGATGTAATCATTAAAAAAACATAATGAAAGTAAAACTTATACTGCCCCTATTTACAGAGAACACTTAAGCAATTCCACACATAACCTTTACTTTTAGGCATTACTGTACCCACTTTAAAACTGAAAAGCAACAACAACAAGGCAAAACATAACAACAACAAAAAATGAGGGTCAGGATGAAGTGATTGGCACTTTAGAATCTGGGACCCATAGAGTTTCTTTCTGTGGAGTGAAATGTTAAATGATGTGGAAAGTCATATTTTTCTAAGTTAGTTTTCTTGTGGGAGGAAAGTAGACTAGAGCCTTGATCAAAGAAGCAAATTAGAATGTAAACATGCTGTGTCTTCACACTTGAAATCTGAGTACTCTCATGGAGGCAGTAGTGGAGATGGTTATGTGCCGTGGAGTCGATTCCGATTCATAGGGACCCTGTACAGGGTTTCCGAGGCTGTAAATCATTACGGAAGCAGAAAGCCTCATCTTTCTCCCGCAGCACAGCTGGTAGTTTTGAACTGCGGACCGTGAGATTAGCAGCCCATATTGTAACCACTATGCTCCCAGAGCTCCCTCATGGAGGCAGTATGCCTTTGTAATTGTTGTTAAATGTCATTGAGTTGGTTCCGACTCATAGTGACCCTGTATATAGTTTCTGAGGAGTGACTGGTGGGTTTAAACTGAAAACTTGTGGTTAATAGTCCATTGCTTTATGCATAGTGGCTAAAAACGAGAACTTTAAATTAGACTGATCTAAGGAGTTCTGGTGTGGCGCTGTGGGTTAATGCATGCACCAGACTGCAAAGACTTTTGAACTATGAGGTTGACCTTTCAAGCTCACTAGCTGTTCCTCAGAATCTCTATGGGTTGGAATGGACTTGAAAGCACTTAACAACAACAATAGAGTACTGATGTGACCCTGTAGGATAAGCATTGAAAAACTAACTGCCAGTTAGGGACTCAAACCCACCAGCTGCTCCTTGAAAATTCTGTATAGGGTTACTATGAGTGGTAACTCTCTCACAGCACTTAAGAGCAACAACAATTTTAAATTCCCATTCAGCCCTTATTTGCCTGAGAACATTGATCAGATTATTTAACCTCTGGAAGTCTCTATTTTCTCATTTGCCAGGCAGAGATAATGCAGTTCTATTTTGTATGCTCATGGAGGTTGTTGCTATTAAGTGTCACTGAGTCAGTTCCAACTCATACTGATCCTGTAAAGAGCTTCCAAGGCTATAAATCTTGGTGGTTGCAGAAAGCCTCATCTTTCTCCTCTAGAAGGATAATAGACTTGAACTGTTGACCTTGTAGGTTGCAGTATAATGCTTATCCTACAGAGCCACCATGCTCCCCCACTCATGGAAGTAGTGGTCAATAAATCAGGGAACATATTGTACTAGGCAAATCTGCTAAAAGACAGCTTTTAAATCTTAAAGAGCAAAAGTGTCACTTTGAGGACTAAGGTGGGCCTTACCGATGCCATGATATTTTCAATTGTCTTATATCTTTGGGAAAGTCAGACAATGGATAAGGAAGAAAAGAGACGAATTGATGCATTTAAAATATGGTGGTGGAGAAGAATATTGAAGGCACCATAGAGTGCTAGAAGAACAAGCTCATCTGTCTTGGAAGTAATAAACCAAGGATGCTTCAGAGAAGTAAGGATGGTGAGACTACGTCTCTGGTACACTGAACATGTTGTCAGGAGGCACAAGTCTCCGGAGAAGGACATAATGCTTGCAAAAGTGGAGGGTCATCAAAAAAGAGGAAGACCCCCAATAAGATGGATTGACACAGTGATAGCAACAATGAGCTCAAATATCAGTTGTGAGAATGGAACACGACTGCATAGCGTTTTGTTCTGTTGTACATGGGATCACCATGAGTTGGAACTCACTCAACAGCACCTCACAACAAAAATTTTCTTATTTATTAGTAATAAGTTGCATTGTTATTTATAGATGTAAATAGAGCTAATAGAGTCAAGGTGAAAATTAATGTAAATCACCCTCATATATTAAAAATAATAAATAGAAATCATTACTATTAATATTAAATCTAAATATGATTTCTCTTGACATATAACTGAGAAATATTTTTTATTCTCCAGTTTTGATAAATGTATTATTTAAAGTCTTTTAACTTCCTTTATTAATTATTTGATAGATATTTAAAAATTAGTTATAGAGAGGTGAGATGAAGAATAGTGTTTTATCATTTACAGAATTGTACTTTTATTCTATTTTTTCTTTAAATATTAGGGGGGGAAAGGAAAAACAAAATGGTTTTATGTTTGTTTGTTTGTTTTCTAATGCAGTGCTTTTTATATCAAGCTTTCAATGCTGTACAGCAAAATAAATAACTAAGTAAATGAGCTACAAATGTGGTCTGGATTAGGATGTCAGAAAGCAAATTTCTTTTGTCTCTTGTTTTTTTTTTTTTTTCTTTGTATTTATACCAAATGTACAGTCCAGGTGTGGTGCTATAGGATAAGCACTAGAAAAAAAGCTTCTTTGAATCACAACTTTGGTGGTTCAAACTCACCAGCTGCTCTTCAAAAACCCTACACAGAGTCACTGTGAGTCAGAACCAAATCTACAGCACTTAACAACAACAACATACCAAATGTGGAGGTTGCGTTGATTTTTGTATATGAAGAGAATTTGGGTTTTATTACAAGCATTTGATTTTAAAATTTTAGGACTCTTAGTAAATTTCTGAAACATTTATTATCTTATTATGTTCACTAAGATTGTCAAAACAGAAAGCTTAAAAATAAATATTTGTTTTAGCTACAAAATTGAATCACTATAGAAATGGTTGCTTAATTACTAAACAATCAATTGAGAAAATTATTCAGAATAGTAAATTGATTCTAACCCAGCTGTCTCATTTGTACTAAATGAGTATTCATTCTCCACACTTCATACCATAATCACTGCATTCCTGGTGTGGCACTGTAGGATCACCACTGGACTGTGAAGTACAAGGTCAACAGTTCAAAGCCACGAGCTGCTCCTTGGAAACCCTATACAGAGTTGTTATGAATCAGAACCGACTAGAGAGCGCTTAACAATAATAACACTGAACTATATTATAATATAGTCAAATCATGATATGTCTCAATGAACATACTCTATGCTAAATGTCCTAAATAACAAAGATTTTTTTATTTAATCCTAAATGAAATATCTATTTTTTTAATGAAAAAATAAATTTTCATGTAAAGAATAATGTTTCAAGGTAGCTTACTAAGAATGAATCATGCACTCAGCATTATAAACATCACTATTTTTCATACATAGTTGGAAAATAACTTCAGTTTAAAATCTATAGTTACCTTATGTTTCTCAGCATAAAGTAACTATAGATTTTGTTATAAATCAGCAAACATGATTTTCCAATACAATTTTAATGTAACCGATGAGATTTTAAGACTGTTTAGTTAAATTGCAGTGTGCACTCAGCCTTGAAAGCTTAACAGTTTTTTACACAAAACTGGACAATAACTTTACTTTAAAATGTATCATTACTCTATGTCTCACACAACATTACCAATACATATAACTTCCAATATTTTCCAGTGTTAATTTTGAAGAACTAACATTATTATAAAAGCAAATGTTCATAAGGTTTGAATTTATATTTTCTTTTAAACTGTTACCTTTCTTGTTTTTACTTTGTCTTACTAAATCAAGTTAAAAAGAGATGTGATCAAAATAATTTTCTGATACCATAGAGAGAAGTAAGTAAACAGGTAGCAGAAAAGGTGGTATCTATAGCAACAGACTAACTGCAAACTGGAAGAATACTTTCTCCCACCAGTTACAAGGTGGCCAGGTAAAATATTTACTGTAATGCATACATACAATAATCAAATACCAAAGACAATAACAAGTTTGTATCAGCAGCTATTCTGTGTAAGATTTAATAGTAAATGCTACCTGCCAATCTGGAGTATTGATACAGCACTGTAGGATAAGAGCTTGACCACAGTTTGGCAATTCAAAACACACCAGCTAATCCTTGGAACCAAGTGGTTCCAAGCACTTAACAACAATAATCTAGTTGGGAAGAAAAGAAATAGATGATTTTGAGAAAACAAATATACTGAAGAAAAGGAAAAAAAGTAGGAGAGATTGTATGAAGACTAATATGGAAGGCTTAGAAAGAAGAGAATACCATTGACTGAATCCTTACTAAGACTCAGGTGCAGCTACATATCCAGAAATTCCCAAGACATATCGTCCATTTATTGATAGGACAAAAAATTACATTTGGAGGCAGATGATCTTTCTCTCATTTGTGTTGTTAACTTTATCATCCACTCAAGGTGAAGCTCATTTTCTCCACTGGTGTTGTTGCTGTTAGGTGTCATCAAGTCGGTACCAACTATACACAACAGAACAAAATACTACCTGGTCCTGGGCCAACCTCACAATTGTTGCAATGCTTGAGTACAACAATGCTGCCACTTGGCCAATCCATCTCATTGGGGGTATTTTTCTTTTTCTCTGACCCAGCACCTTACCAAACATGATATCCTTCTCCAAGACTGGTCCCTCTTGACAATATGTGCAAAGTATGAGAGACAAAGTTAGGCCAGTTGGCCTCCAAGGAGCACTCTAGCTGTACTTCTTCCAAAACAAATCTGTTGGTTCTTTTGGCAGCCCATGGCACCATTATTTCATTTTTCTCCTCCAACACCATAACTCAAAAGCATCAATTCATCTATGGTCTTCCTTATTCACTGTCCAGCTTTCACATGCATATGAAGTTATTGAAAATACCATGATTTGGGTCAGGCATTCCTTAGGCCTCAAGCTGACATCTCTGCTCTTCAACCCTTTAAAAAGATCTTGTGCAGCAGATTTGCCTAATGCAATACATCATCTGTCTTCTTGACTGCTGCTTCCATTAGTGCTGATAGTTGATCCAAGATGAAGTCCTTGACAACTTCAATCTTTTCTCCATTGATAAGAATGTTATTTATTGGTCCAGCGGTGAGGATTTTTGTTTTATTTACATTGAGATGCAATCCATAGCTAAGACTTTGCTCTTTGATCTTTATCAGTAAATATTTTAAGTCCTCTTCACTTTCAGCAAGCAAGGTTGTATCATCTGCATATCGCAAGTTGTTAATGAGTCTTCCTCCAATCCTATGCCATGTTTTCCTTCACATAACACAGCTTCTCAGGTTATTTGCTCAGCATACAGGTTGAATAAGTATGGTGAAAGACTACAACCCTGTCACACAACTTTCGTCATTTTAAGCCATTCAGTGTTCCCATGTTCTATTCAAACAACTGTCTCTTGGTCCAGGTACAGATTCCTCATGAGCACAATTAAGTGTTCTGGAATACTCATACTTCACAATGTTGTCTATAGCTTGTCATGATCCACACAATTGAAAGCCTTTGCATAATCAATAAAGCAAAGGTAAAAAAAAAAAATTTCTGATATTCTCTGCTTTCAGCCAAGATCTTTTGGACATCAGCAATATCCCTCGTTCCACAGCCTCTTCTGAATCCGGCTTGAACCTCTAGAAGTTCTCTGTCAATGTATGCTTGCAACCCTTCTGTATTACCTTTAGTAAAACTTTACTCACATGGGGTATCAAAGATGTTGTCTGATGATTTCCACATTCCGTTGGGTCACCTCTCTTTGGAATGGGCACAAATACAGTTCTCTTCCAATTAATCGGCCAGATAGTTGTCTTCCAAATTTCTTGTCATAGACGAGTGAGTGCCTTCAGTGCTGCTTCACTTTCTTGAAAGATTTCAAAATTTATTCCATCAATTCCTGGTGCCTTGTTCTTTTCCAATTCCTTCAATGCACCTTGGACTTCTTCATTCAGTATCATTGGCTCTTGATCATATGCTACCTCTTGAAATGGTTGCAAATCAATCATTTCCTTTTGGTAACAGTGAATCGGTGTATGCCTTCCATCATCCAATAATTTACCCAGAGAATCCTTCAATAACGAAAGTTGAAGCTTGAATTTATTTCAGTTCCCCCAGCTTGAGAAATGCTGAGCATTCTTCCCTTTTGGTTTTCTGACTCCAGGTCTTTGCACATTTCTTTGTAATATTTGACTTTGTCTTCTCGAGCTGACCTTTGAA
>NW_006408617.1:1998074-2000113 GCF_000296735.1 Chrysochloris asiatica
ATTCCTGGCATAGTAAACCATATGGTTGTCAGTTTCAAAATGGCAAATAGCAGTCTATTTCAGCTCACTAATGACTAAGATATCAAGGTTTATACGTTCCATTTCATTTTTGACAATTCCCAATTTTCCTAGATTCATACTTCATACATTCCATGTTCCAATTACTAATGGATATTTCCAGCTGTTTCTCTTCATTTTGAGTTGAGCCCCATCAGCAAATGAAGGTCCCATGGGCTTTACTCCATTCGTGTTACCAGGGTCAACTCTACTTTGAGGAGGTAGCTCTTCCTCAGTTGGATTTTGAATGTCTTCTAACCCGAGGGCCTTATTTTCTGGCACTATGCATGACAGTGTTTCTATGCTATTCATAAGGTTTTCAGTGACTAAATATTTGGAAGTAGTTTGTAACTCCTTCTTCCTAGTCTGTCTTCATCTGGAGGCTCATCTGGAACCTGTCTACACTGCTGGTATTTAAAATACCCGTGGCATAACTTCCAGAATCACAGCAACTCACAAGCCACCACAGTTCAGCAAACTGATAGATGAGTGGTGGTTCTCCATTATAATTACAAAAAATTTTCCTTGTGACTAGAAGTAATTCTTTATGGATGCACTTTATGATAGCGCTAGGATCATGCACCTCATCAGAATTTGCTTCTAGATTTCGCATCTTTACTCTGATTATGTGATTTATGTATATAATTCTACATATTGCAAACTGATGATTTTCTAACTCCAGCATTCTGTTCACATAGTCCTGTCAGCTCCTTTGTAATGATATTTTTCCTGTAGATTCATGTCACTAAGAGATTATAGGACAGGTTTAGAAGTGGTATGTTTAACTATTACGATAGATGTACAAAAGGATTAGTGCATAAAAGAGTAAATAAATAAATGGAGAATATATAGAAAAGCAAAGGATCAAGAATGGAATGATCCCTGATAAATGTTTATGGTTAAGAAAGAGGAAATATAGGAAATGTAAATCAGTCCAATATGAGTTTGATTAACTGGGGGAAAATGAGGTGTGTGAAGTACAGAATCCAAGCAAGATTCATAAAGCAAAGTGTGGTCAACAAAACAAAATATAATCCGTAGGTTCAGGCAAATAAGAAAAAATGTCATCACAGATGGTAATAAATGGAGTGTTGATAACTTAAAGTGATTATTTTTCAGAAGAGTGTTGTCAAATTTAAAATTGCAATGGTTATAACACAAAGCAGAATTATGAAAATGTTGGAATATTGACATCTTTTCAGTGAAATAAAAGAATAAAAGTTGTTAAGTGGGGACAAGTGTACTCATAGGCAAGTGAAATATTTGTTCATTATTATTATCATTATTATTTCCTTCCCTGTCACCCAAGTTAACACATGTCTATCCACTATCTGGTAAATTACTCTCCCTTCCCACTCCTAGTAACCATCAAAGAATGTTTCTTTGAGCATGAAAACTTTTTCTTGAGTTTTTATAGTAGTGGTCTCATATAATTTGTCCTTTTTTGATTGACTAATTTCACTCAGGAGTCCTGGTATAGCACTACGGGTTAATGTGTTGAAATGCAAAGACAGTTTGAACCACAAGTTCTGTGGTTCAAGCTCATCAGTCTTTATTCAGAAATCCCATATAGCGTTGCTATGAGTTGGAACTGACGCAATAGCACTTAACAACAATAACAATTTCACTCAGCATCGTGTCTCCCAGGTTCATCAATGTTAGGAGGTGTTTCACAGATTCATCTTTATTCTTCAAAATTGCATTAGTATTCCACTGTGTGTATGTACCAAAGTTTGTTTATTCATTCTTCCATTGATGAGCATTTAGGTTGTCTCCATCTTTTTGCCATTTGAATAGTGCTACGATGAACATTTGAGTTCTGGTGTGGCGCTGTGGGTTAATGCGCCAGACTGCAAAACCATCTGAACTGAAAGGTAAGTGGTTCAAGCTCACCAGCTTCTTCTGAGAAACCCTATACAGGGTCACTATGGGTTGGAAACGACTCAGCGGCACTTCACAACAACAACAGTGAACATTGTTGT
>NW_006408617.1:2000383-2001264 GCF_000296735.1 Chrysochloris asiatica
TTTTCAATAACCTCATATGCATGCAAAAGCTGGACAGTGAATAAGGAAGAACAGAGAAGAATTGATGCTTTTGAGTTACAGTGTTGTTGTTGTTGTTGTTGTTGTTAGGTGCCATCAAGTCTGTACCGACTCATTGCGACCCTATGCACAGCAGAACGAAACACTGCCCAATCCTGGGCCAACCTCACTACTATTGCCCACACTTGAGTCCATTGATGCTGCCACCTGGCCAATCCATGTCATTGGGGGTCTTCCTCTTTTTCTCTGACCATCCATCTTGCCAAATATGATATCCTTTTCCAGTGATTGTTCCCTTCTGACAATATGGCCAAAGTATGAGAGACAAAGTTGGGCCATGTTGGCCTCTAAGGAGCACTCAGGCTACAGTTCTTCCAAAAACAGATCTATTGGTTCTTTTGGCAGCCCATGGCACATTTATTATTCTCCTCCAACACCACAATTCAATAATCCCCTCTAGTTACCAGAATGGAGGTGTGCAGTCAGCAAGAGACCAATGAACAATGGACAGATACCAAAAAAAAGAATGTCCACACCTATATCTCCTTGGTTCTGTCAGGCGTTCGTGGCTGTTCTGATCCTTCCCCCACTTGTTCTCTCCCAAGATGGTGGCTTCAGGAATAGCTGAGCATCTTGAATTAGAAAGCAGTGCAATGTATTTCTTGATTCTCCTACAAATTCCCCTAGTTGTAAGCCTTCCAATCTTCAAAATATCCCTTTATATGTGGTTCAGAGTTCCAGCACCATCCCCTGAGTCTGCTTGGCCTCGTATTCTGTGGTGGTGGTGACGGAGCTACTCACTGCATGTCTACCCGATCCGCCATCTTGATTGGTTATGGTGTTGGAGGTGTTGGAGGAGAATA
>NW_006408617.1:2001625-2007344 GCF_000296735.1 Chrysochloris asiatica
TTCGTTCTGCTGTGCATAAGGTCACTATGGGTCAGTACCGACTTGATGGCACTTAACAACTACAATAACAATGGAAAATGATCATGAGCATTCTTCATATGTGTTGGTGACCTAAATGTCTTCTTTGGTGAAGTGTCTGTTCATGTTGTCTGCCCATTTTTAGCTGGAATATTTTTCTTTTTCTTTTTGAAGGGTTGAAGTTTTCTATAAATTTTAGAGATTAGTTTATAGTGTCATATGTTATAAAAAAAAAAAGAATTTCTGGTCTGTGGATTATCTTTACTTGTGATGCAATATTTTTATGTATGTAAATTTTAGACAATCCCAGTAATCTATTTTTCTTCTGTTTTTTTTTTTTAATTTTATTTTCAATTACATTTGATAGTGTATTTAGACAATGCACCAGATCCCCTATATTTTTTCTTATTTTCTTATTGATGAAATCTATAGCTCTAGGTTTTATGTTTAGATGTTTAATACATGGTGAGTTCATTTTGGTAAATAGTGTGAGGTATGGGTCTTGTTTCATTCTTCTGCAAATGGAGTTCCAGTTTTGTGAGCAAGACATTCCATTCTTCCAGTGAAGCCAACAGTGAGATCAGCCACAGACACTGTGTGAGTGTATGTGATCACTGACTCTGGACAGTAAGTAGAGGAAATTTACTTTGGGATGTCATTATTAAATTATCAAGCAGAAAGGGTAATACTGAACTAGCACTGGTATTGCCTGAAATCTTCATGGCTAGGTATTTGTCTCCAGAATTCATGACTCAGGACAAGGGAAGAGGAAGCAAATGTGAAATGAAAGGACAGAAATGATAATACTTGTGAGAAAAAGCACCAAAATTGGTGAACATGAAGTTCTGGATGATGATGATACCTCTATTATATAAGAATGTATGTTTTAAAATTTCAGATAAATTGAGATATAAATTATGTGTGTGTGTGCATGAATGAACATACATTTATTTAGTATGTATGCTGCTGTGGTTGGTTGCAACTTATAGTGACCCTGTATATGATTTCTGAGGAGCAACTGGTGAGTTTGAACCACTGACCTTGTGGTTCAAACCAGCCTTGTGATCTAGTGCATTATGTTGTTGTTGTTATTGTGCAGTGGAGTTGGTTCTGACTCATAGTGATCCTGTATAGGGTTTCCAAGGCTATAAATCTTTATGGGAGCAAAAAGCCTCATCTTTCTCCTGTGGAAAAGCTGGCAGTTTTAAACTGCTGACCCTGAGGTTAGCAGCTGGATTCATAACCACTACGCTACCAGAACATTACAGGTGTGACAATATATGTGATTATATAATTGGCTAAATAGCTAACTAGATATGGAGTTCATGATATCTGAAATCACACTAATGTGTAGGACTTGTGCTTCCGTTTCTGGGAGGTAATTTATTTGAAGGGATTCTTACAGTCATTCCATTTCATCTTTATTCTCTTGTCCTTGCTGCTACTTCATTATTTCTCCATCCAATTGATCAAGGCTTTGGGACAACAGTTAGGTAATCTCCATACAGAGTCTTTCCTACACTACAACAGAAAGAGAAGCTGTGATCCCAATCCATTTCCCTACATCATTCTTTAAAGAGCTAGAGAAACTAATCACTAACTTTAAGAGACCCTGGATAAGCAAAACATTATTAAGGAAGAAGAACAAAATAGGAGTCCTCTCACTTACAGATCTCAAAGCTTACTACATAGTCACAGTGGTCAAAACAGCTTGATAGTGGTATAATTAAAGATACATAATTTCAGTGATTTTCCTCACACGTTTTCTAACAGTAGGCACTAGAGTTGTCTGATATTTCAAACAGTGATTGATTTTCAGAAAGATTTGGACTCACTATAGATTTATCATACAATAATTGGTGCTGTTATCTTATTGGGAACAGTAGCTCATTAATTTAGTTCTTGGGTTGGGAGAAAACAAATAATAATCTTAATTAGGCAGAGGAACATTAAGCATCTTCACATATATTGAAAAGCAATACATTTGAATAGGTCAAACTGGGAATTATGCTTAATAATTAAAAATATTAAACAGTGGTAGACATTTCTTTTTGCAGATTATAGATGATACTATATTTTATAACTAGATCTTGACAATTATTTAGTTGTATTAAACTTTTAAATAATTTAAGAATATCCTCACACATGATAACTTGGATGATGGGGAGGGCAATATACAAGAGGAAGGTTGACAGAAGATTGATGCAAATGGGTGAAGACACAGAGAGGTGTGCAAGGGCTAACTAAGTATGATAGAGGTAAATAGTGATATATACACAACCTTGGAAAACTGTTCTGTGTGTAAATGCAGGTCATAGACACAGTGTATGGAAGGAAGAGTGGGATACAGATTATTTACATAGCCCACAAATATATGAGTTTGAAAAAGGATGTTTGTACAGGGGGTAACCACAAGGAGGAAGAGGGCCAACTGTTGTTACATGGAGTGGATTTCAATCATTGAGATGAAACAAAGTACACGATTCATAGAATGACAAGCTGATGATCTTGTCTGTAAACCGTCACTCAATTCACAATAAAAAGCTTTAACTAACTAAATATATAAGTAAATATATTTTATGTAAAAAATATATACCTTCAATATAAAATTTATTCAGTTATTTGGCTTTTCAGATGTCTAAAGTGTTTCTAGCAAAAGACACTTGCTAATTGTTAAAGCACTGCAATTAAACAATTAAGTATTACTGTTTCTGGAGCATACAGGGGAAATAACATGGAAAAATTAAAGTATAAATTGGGAAAACAACCACATTCACATGTAAGGGATTAAATGTATTCTTGTGGGATATAATTAATCAAAAATACCTTATCCAAGGAGCTTTTCATTTTCCTATCCCATAAATTAGAAAAGAATAAAGTAGTTAAATTGGAAATACCACATTTAATAAGATACACCCCAAATTCTAGGAGTCCTGGTGTGGTGCTATAGATTAATGTGCCAGATTGCAAAGCCATTTGAACCGCAAGGTCGCTGGTTCAAACTCACCAGCTGCTTCTCGAAAACCCTATACAGGGTCACTATGGGTTGGAACTGACTCGACAGCACTTAAAAACAACAACAACCCCATATTCCAAACATCTAAAAAGAGGAGAGCAAGCATTGACGAGAGTATTTGCATACCATCTAGTGGTAGTTTTCAAAAATAGCAAACTTGTTTCAAAAAGTTAAGAAATTATTTCTTGTTTGTTTAGATGGGAACAGTGTATGCGATTAGTGTTGTGCGTGCCTTCCAGCCGTTTTGACTAGTAACCCTGCATAGAGGTTCCTAGAATAGCTGGTAGGTTTGAGCTACAGACTTTTCTTACCTTACAGGGACACACAAGCGTTTACCTTAATTATAAATTTAAAATACCTGTCTTGTCACATGTTTGAAAAATAAACTTTTTGGATCATTCTTAATACATGCAAAAACACACTAACTTTACCTAAAGATAATCATTTTATACAGGTCCATTTTTTTCTATTAAGTAGCATGAGTTAGACATTGGACTCCTAGTTGAAAAGATGGCTGTTCAAACCCACCAGACTGCATGAAAAAAAAAGTTGAGCCTGTTTGCTTCCCCCAAAGAATTACAAGCTTGGAAATCCTAGTAGAGTTGCTTTTAGTTGGAAACCATTCAATGGCAATGGGTGTGGTATTGTTTTCATTTAAATATTTTATATGAAAGGTATAAAACATTATAATAATTTGCAGTAAATATGCCATTTATTGGATTCCTGGTGTGGCACTATGGATTAATGCATTGGACTGCAAAGTAACTTGAACTGCAGCGTCAGTAGTTCAAGCTCACCAGCTGCTCCTCAGAAACCCTATACAGGGTCACTATGGGTTGGAACTGACTTGGCAGCACTTAACAGCAACATATCATTTATTGGAACCCTGGTTGTTGTTGTTGTTAAGTACCTTCGAGTCGATTCCAACCCATAGTAACCCTGTATAGGGTTTCCAAGGAGAAGATGTGAGTTTGAACCACACACCTTGCAGTTCAAACAACTTTGCAGTCTGATGCATTAGCACACAATGCCACAGCAGGACTCCAGGAGCCTGGTAGCTTACTGCTTTACATTTTGGACTGCTAACTGCAAGGCCGGCCGTTCTAGTCCACCATGTGCTCCATGGGAAAAAGACGAGACCTTTCTTTTACAGCCTCAGAAACCCGATACAAGGTTGCTACGGGTTGCAACAAATTCAATGGCTCATAGCCAGCCAGCCTTATCATTTATTGGGCTTCTGTTGTGGTGCTTATGGATAAGCACTGAACTATAAACCATAGGTGGGTGGTTCAAACCCCTGCTAGCTGCTTCTAGGAAACACTGTATAGGTTTGCTATGATTTGGAATCGACTTGATGGCAATTTCCTACAACTTACCATTTATTCGGTGATACTGATTTTTGTTTCTGAGTTTAACCATAACATTAAAATAGAATGCACTTATGTTGAATTTAAAAGTTCTAAATGAAGCTTGATTATATAATAAGAGTGGACAACAAAATACAACTATTATTTTTACAGTTTGGGTTCATGTAAAAATAAAAGCCTTGCTCTAATACCTTCTTCTGAACACTGAATGGAGACAGCAGCTTAATAACCAACTCACCAGCTTCTTGTGACTGGTGTCTTAATTCAGGTTGATTGTATGCATTATCTCTATATTGTGGGGGGGGGGATTCAATAACTGCTAGTAATGCAAATACAGAATAAAGCTTTGAAAATGTTTTTTTCTTAATGTAACATGGGCGTAAGTGTCCTATTTACAGGGCATTGCGACATAATTCCCATCCCAATGCATACAATACAGGCAATGAAGGCAGAAGGCACTGCCTCTCTGTTGAAGAGTGAGTGCATGGTGAGTGGGAGGAGTCTGTGGCAATGTAGCTGTCAGGACAATGCTACATATGTTCTGCTGCCAGAGAAAATTCAAAGGAAACCAGGGATTCCTAGCACATTCATTTGGAATGGATCCTTCTAAGAAAGGGAGGCTGAATTCTATGATAAAAATAGAATGGGTCTTATTAGTGGAGTTCTCAGTTGGGGACCTACATAATTGAAAGGGGAATCTGCCTTCAGGCTGAAATTTGTGCTTGGTAAACCTTGCAGGACATAAAGTGTCTTCTTTATCCATTTCCCGCCCCGCCCCCTCAGAGTTCTGATTACTGAAGATAGGAAGAACATAATACTTGGAGATTGTCTTATAACTTTATGATGTGGGTTGTGAGAAATTGAAACTTGGACTCCAATTATTTTGGCTTCCTTCAATGTTAGAGGCATATGGTATTCTTTTCCTTTCCTAAGGTGTTTTGGTTCAACCATTCACTTTTGGAGTTGTTAGTATACAGAATTCTTTTTTAACATAAAGTCAACTGAGGAATTTAGGTTACATAAAGGTCTATGTTGTTGTTGTTAAGTGCTGTCTAGTAGGTTCTGACTCATAGCGACCCTGTAGGGGTTTCCAAGAAGTGGCTGGTGAGCTTGAAACACCAACCTTGTGATTCAAACTAACCTTGCAGTCCAGCGTATTAACCCAAGGAGCCACACCAGGACTCCATTGTTATGTTTAATGCATTAAGTAGGTTCCGACCCATGTTGTTGTTGTTGTTAAGTGCCATTGAGTCGGTTCCGACCCATAGCGACCCTGTATAGGGTTTCCGAGGGTGTAAATCTTTACGGGAGTAGAAAG
>NW_006408617.1:2007827-2018289 GCF_000296735.1 Chrysochloris asiatica
TCAAAAGCATCAATTCTTCTATGATCTTCCTTATTCATTGTCCAGCTTTCACATGCATATGAGGTTATTGAAAATATCACGGCTTGAGTCAGGCACACCTTAGTCCTCAAGCTGATATTTTTGCTCTTCAACACTTCAAAAAGGTCTTGTGTAGCAAATTTGCCTAATGCAATATGTTGTCAGATTTCTTGTCTACTGCTTCCATAAGTGTTGATAGTTGATCCTAGAAGAATGAAGTCCTTGACAACTTCAAACTTTTCTCTGTTGATAAGAATGTTGTTTATTGGTCCAGTGGTGAGGATTTTTGTTATCTTTACAGTGAGATGCAATCAATAGCAAAGGCTGTGGTCTTTGATATTCATCAGTAAATACTGTAAGTCCTCTTCACTTTCAGCAAGCAAGGTTGTATCATCTGCATATCACAGGTTGTTAATTAGTCTTCCTCCAATCCTGATGCTACATTTACCTTTATATAACACAGCTTCTCTGATTATTTGCTCAACAGACAGGTTGAATAAATATGGTGAAAGAATACAACCTTGTCGCACACCTTTCTTCATTTTAAACCATTCAGTGTTCCCATGTTCTGTTCAAACAACTGCCTCTTGGTCCATGTACAGATTCCTCATGACCACAATTAATGTTCCGGAATCTCATACTTCACAATGTTGACCATAGCTTGTCATGATCCACACACTCAAAAGCCTTTGCGTAGTCAATAAAATATAGATAAACATCTTTCTGGTATTCTCTGCTTTCAGCCAAGATCCATTGGGCATCAGCAATGATATCCCTCATTCCACAGCCTCTTCTGAATCCAGCTTGAACCTCTAGAAGTTCTCTGTCAATGCATGCTTGCAGCCGTTTCTGTATTACCTTTAGTGAAACTTTACTCACATGGGATATCAAAGATATTGTCCAATGATTTCCGCATTCCGTTGAGTAACCTTGCTTTGGAATGGGCACAAATACGGATCTCTCCCAATCAGTTGTCCAGATAGTTGTCTTCCAAATTTCGTGGCATAGATGAATGAGTGCCTTCTGTGCCACCTCACTTTCTTGAAAGATTTCAATTTTTACTCCATCAATTCCTGGAGCCTTGTTCTTTCCCAATTCCTTCAATGCATCTTGGACTTCTTCCTTCAGTAGCATTGGCTCTTGATCATATGCTACCTCTTGAAATGGTTGAACATCAACCATTTCCTTTCGTACAGTGGCTCTGTGAATTCCTTCCACCTCCTTTGTATGCTTTCTGCATCATTCAATAATTTGCCTAGAGAATCCTTCAATAACTAAAGTCAAGGCTTGAATTTTTCTTTCAGTTCCTTCAGCTTGAGTAATGCTGAGCGTGTTCTTCCTTTTTGGTTTTCTGACTCCAAATTTTTGCACATTTTCTTGCAATATTTGACTTTGTCTTCTCAAGCTAACCTTTTAAATTTTCTGTTCATTCTTGTACCTCCTCATTTCTTCCATTTGCTTTAGCATCTCTATGCTAGAATACCACGCTGAAACTCATAGGAACCAGGAATCCACAGTTCTTATGAATTTCAGCCCGGTCTTCCACTGGAAAGCAGAGCTTGAAATAAGGCCTTGTGTTCAAGTAGCTTATTTTAGAAGTTATGACACAGAAAAGAGTAAGAGATGAAAAAAATGGAAAGAGGAAAATGGGGAAATCATTACAAAAGTATGTTCTTGACTGTGGGCCATTGATCACACTAAACTTCTAAAGAACATTGTCCACCTGAAGGGCAGAAATAGAGAAGAATTTCCCACCAATATAACCTGACTATTTACAATTTGGAGTAAAGGAAGATAAAGAACTTTAAATTCGGGAAGACTAAAGCATTTCAATTATGCTGATAAAAAGGATGAGAGAGAAGCAGAGAGCGATGCATTAAGGACCACCCATAGAAACTAGTTCCCTAGCCCAACTATTCTTCATGAGGCTGTCCTTAATCTTTACTCATAACGGAACATTTCTGTTTCTCATGTGACTTCTTCTTATATAAGGTATTTAGGAGACTATGGAGGAAATTAGATGAGAGTAGAGTTCTGGATTTTTTTTTTTTTTCCTTTCCAATATTCTCCTAATAAATCAGTTACTGAATATTTTCATGAAAAAAAAAAAGAGATAAAGAGTTTCAATGCCACCACAATAAATCTTTCTGATATGGGCTAAACTACTTAACCTGAGTTTGGTCCTCTGCTAAAGTTTGGAAACATAAAATTTATGCTATAAATTTGAGATTTTGTAAAGATCATGTAAGCTGAAATATATGAAACTATTTTTTTCAAAATGAAAAGCAATCTTCAAATGTAAGTAAGTATGTTCTTATGCACTTCAGCCTGTGGTATCTAATGTTCTTTTTGGTTCACAAGCATTTTCTGCAAATTACAACAAAGGAACCCACTAAATCTTTATTTTTATTGATATTATTTAGACAGATAACTCAGGACTTCTAGACTTCACTCAGAATCCTGCTTTTCTCCCAACATACTTAAAAGGAAACAAGAAGACTGTGGTCTTTCCTGATAAAGATTGCTGATTTCTTCCACAACCAAGCATTCAAGGGCCATTTGGGGGGTTTCCTTGGCACTATGGCTGGATGTGTGGCAGACTGGAGAACTCTGCTCAACACCCACAGTTCTTAACGCTCCACATTCTAAATATGTTGCTGGAAAGCTTCCCAGAGTGTACATCTGCCTCTCTAATTTACACCTCCAAAGATGAGGGTGAGCAAGAAAGAGGTGAGAAGCCTTAATGAACTACTTCAGAGCCTTTGCCTGTGGTATGGGAAACTTCCCAGCACACACAGAAACCTGGCAGCAGGGGGCTGATGATAAACAAACATTAGAACATTCCATTTCAATGATGTCAATTACACTCTAATGGCTACCTTGACTTCAAATGGTAGTCAAAAATCCTGTTTCTTCTATTTTCTTAGCTTCCTTCAGTTTTTCCAATTTATTTCCAGGACTCCAAACAAAAGGAACTGAAATCTACTCAATCCGTTTCTAGAATGTCAGTCCCAACAAGACAGGGAACTCATTATATTTTGGTTTTGTTTGCCACATTTTGGGTTTGTTTACCACAAGAAGGGTGCTGATTGAGTAGAAACTCTGCCTTCATTGGAATGAAAATGTTTTCTTTGAAAATAAAACTAGTAAAATTTGCAGGACTTTTTGCTGTCAAGAGTATGTAAATACTAGGTTAACCATGGTGAAAGAGAAACAGCTTTCAGTCTTAATTGATGGTGCTTCTTAACATGTTTTTCTGACAGTTCTTGGTATGGAGATAATAATCTGCTACTTATACTTTGGGTAACAGCTTTCATGGTAGGTAAACTTGAGAAAACCCTGCATTTTCCAAATTACAGAATATCAGATTATATCCTTCTTGCAGACACCATAAATATCCTTCATTCTTCAAGAAGTTCTTAACTTTGGGTCCATGAATCCATAAATGAACCATAGTTAGTATGAAGCACGTTTGTGAATGTTGTTGTTGTTATTGTTAAATGTTATCAAGTAGGTTTCTACCCACAGGGGTCCTGTATAGAGTTTCCAAGGAACACAGGTGCGTTTGAACTGCTGACCTAGTGGTTCAATCCAACTTTTCAGTCCAGAACATTAACCCAGTGCCACACCAGGACTATACATTTGTAAATAAGGAGGAGGAAATATGAAAATTACATCTTTATTTTTACTAAACTCTCCCTGAATTTCAAGGAGCGCAGGGACCATAGTGGGTTACACATTGCACTGCTACCCCATGGGCAGCAGTTCAAATCCACCAGCCACTTGACTGGAGAAAGATGAGGCTTTCTGCTCCCATAAAGATTTACAGTCTCAGAAACCCTATACAGGGTCGCTATGAGTCGGAACCAATTTAATGACACACAACCATCACCACCAGCTTGAATTTTTGGATGGCTTTAAAGATTAAATGTAGTCTACAAACTTCAGTATTATTCACAGAAACTGTGACTTTGTCACGAACAGAAACCATAGACCTTTTCATAACAAGTCATAGGTTTTGCAAATATTTTAAAATTGCATTTAGGTTCTTAACTGAATCAGAATATTTATTAGTGCTACCATTAGATCTTGGTATTTAATGCATTCATAAAGAAGCACATATTTTGCTATGAGAAAATTTTGTTTTAGTATATGAGGGGACTTCAAAATGTTTGTGGAAGAATTCCATTATCTTTTCCTTTAATTTTGTCACAAACTTTTTGATGCCCCATAGTATAGCAAATAATATTGTTATTGTTAGCTGCAGTTAAGTTGGTTCCAACTCATAGCGATACTGTATAGGATTTCTAAGGAGCAGTTGGTGGGTTTGAACTGCCTATTTTGGGGTTCTAAGTCCAGTACTGACCCTACAATGCTATACCAGGAGTTGACTACATGAGTATTTATTTTATAGTCACACATCTGTACAGCCAGCTTCTGGATAGAAAGGGAAGTTCTATTGTTGTTATTGCTTGTGCCCTATACAGTGTCAGAGGAACCTGGTGGTACAATGTTTGAGCTTTTGCCTGTTAACTAAATAATAAATCAGCTATGGGAATCTACCAACCACCCAATAAAGGAAAAGACCTAGCCATCAACTCCTGTAAAGACCTCAGCCTAGAAAGCTTTATGGAGAAGGTTCTATTCTGTCCAAATGGTCACCGTGAGTCAGAATCAACTTGAAGACACACAACAACATAGAACATCAAATATGTCTAAAAGAAATCTGCATAGATTATTACCTAAATGGAGTTATTAGCATAAAATCACAAACAACTTACATTTTATGTTTGTACTCCTGAAGGTTATTTAAAATGCATTTTAAAAGCTTAAATCATAATCAAATTCTGAAATAGAAAAAAGAAACAGAAATATAGCTATGAGATTTAAATATCCATCACTGAAGAAAAAAAAACACTTTCCATGGTTTCATCTGAAAAAAGAATCGAACGATTTTTCGAGTTTCAAAAGGGACCCTGTGCAGGGTTTTTGAGGAGCAGCTGGTAAGCTTGAGCCGCTGATGTTTATGGTCCAAGCCGACTTTATAGTCCAGTGTCTTAACCAACAGGGCCACACCAGGACTCCTTCAAAAAGACATATACTCACACACAAAAAAATATAGGTGTGTTTCTTTTTGTCATTAAGATATATCTCCAAAGAATCGTCTGTTACACAGTAACCAGTGCAATTAGAGATAGTAGACATTGCTAAATTCCTATATATAAATCATGGAATTGCCAAAGATAGAATTTATGATATATTTGTGAACATGAAGGGTTATAACTCAGATGACAACTTTCTATCTTTCAAACTTTGACTTTCAGGAGATGCTGTATAATTTCCAATGATGCAAACATACAGTGAAGGAAAAATTAACTTCAAATTTAACTAGGAAAATTTTTTTTTTCTCAACTATATCTTTAAAATATATTGCCAATCCTAAACTCGTTAACAATTTTAATATTCAAAGCATAAGTTCGCAAATTTCAGAAAACAACAAATGCTGGTAAGGTTGTGGAGAGATAGGAACTTGCCTACACTGCTGACAGGTCTAGAAAATGTACAACAACCATAGAAACTGGTAAATGACACTTCCTTTCAAAGTTGGAAATAGAAATAACATATGATCCAGAAATCCTTCTACTGGGCATATATTCCATTGCTGTTAAGTTAGGAGCCATTGAGTTGGCTCAGACTCATAGTGACCCTATGTATAACAGAATGAAACACTGGCCATTCCTGTACAACCCTCAAAATTGTTATGTTTTAGCCACTGTGTTAATCCTTTGGGGGTCTTCCTCTTTTTTGCTGACCTTCTACTTCACCAAGCATGATATTTTGTTCCAGAAA
Source organism: Chrysochloris asiatica (assembly GCF_000296735.1). Taxonomy (NCBI): domain Eukaryota; kingdom Metazoa; phylum Chordata; class Mammalia; order Afrosoricida; family Chrysochloridae; genus Chrysochloris; species Chrysochloris asiatica. Next base: position 2,013,696 of record NW_006408617.1, read on the forward strand.
CTGGCTGGGATCTCCTGACAACATGTCCAAATTATGTGAGATGAAGTCTCACCATTGCACTTCCAAGAAACATCCTGGCTGTACTTCTTTCAAGACAGATTTGTTTGTCCAAGAGCACATTTGATGGATTAGTTACTAATTACTGAAGACCAGTGGAGTTGTGGGATGACATCAAGAATATCATAAATGAAGAAACAAATGGTCATTGAAAAACAAGAAAGAAAGAACACAATGAATGTCAGAAGAGACTCTGAAATTTGCTCTTGAACTAGAGAACCTAAAACAACTGGAAATGAGAAAGTAAGAGAGTTGAACAAATAATTTCAAAGGGCAGTTCAAGAAGACAAAGTAAAGCATTAGAACGAAATTTGCCTATACTTTGAATTAGAAAACTAAAAGGGAGGAACATGATCAACATTTCTGAAGCTGAAAAAAAAAAAAAAAAAGTTCAAGCCTCCACTTGCAATGCTGAAGGATGCCATGAGGAAAATATTGAATGACACATGAAGCATGAAAAGAAAATGGAAGGAATGCATAGAATTACTGTTCCAAAAATAATTGGTTGAGATTCAGTTGTTTCAAAGGAAACCATATGATCAGGAACCAATAGTATTAAAGGAAGAAGCCCAAGGTACATCGAAGGCATTTTCTGGAAAACTGTTGTTGTTTGTTGTTGTTGTTGTTGTTGTTGTTGTTGTTGTTGTTGTTAAGTGTCGTTGAGTCAGTTCTGAACCATAGCGACCATGTATAGAGTTTTGAAAGAGCAGCCGGTAAGCTTGAACCATTGACCTTGCAGTTCAAATGGCTTTGCAGACTGGAACATTAGCCCACAGTGCCACACCAGGATTCCTTTGGAAAACTGGGCTCTAGAAATTAATGGAATACAAGTAGAAATGTTTCAACAAACTGATGCAATGCTGGAGGCACTCACTAATCTATTTGGAAGGCGATGAATTTGGAAGACGGCTAGTTAGCCAAGTGATAGTAAAAAATTAATATTTGTGACCATTTCAAAAGAAAGGTGATCCAATGGAATGTAGAAATCCTTGAATTATATCATTAATATCACATGCAAGTAAAATTTTGCTTAAGATAATTCCAAAAAGATTGCAATAGTACATTGACAGGGAGTTGCCATAAATTCAAAGTTGATGAAGAAGAGAACATGGAACAAGGGGATATCATCGTTAACATCAGCTGGATCTTGACTGAGCATAGAAAATACCAGAAATACTTGTGCTTTATTGACTGTACAAAGTCATTCAATTCTATGGATCATAACCAATATTAGAAGAATGTGTATTTCAGAACACTTAATTGTGCTCTCGAGGAACTTGTACCTAGACCAAAAGGCAGTCATTAGACTAGAACAAGGGTACACTGACTGGTTTTAAATCAACTTGACCAATAATAAATAACATTATGATAAACAGATAAATGATTGAAGTTTTCAAAGACTTCCTTTTGCTTGGATCCACAATCAAGATTCATGGAAACAGCAATGAAAAAAATCAAAGGGCATAATGCCCTAGGCAAGAGTGCTGCAAAAGCCCTTTTTAAAGTGCTCAAGAGCAACGATATCGTTTGAGGAGTAAGGTAAGCCTGGCACAAACTATGGTAATTTAAATTGCTTCATATGTATATGAATAAGGAAGATGGTAAAAGAATCAATGAACTTCATTTGTGATGCTGGAGGAGAATACTGAAAGTACCATAGACTGCTAATAGAACCAACAAATCTGTCTTGGAAGAAGTACAATCAGAATTCTCCTTAGAAACAAGGCTGGCAAGGCTTTGTCTCTCAGGCGTTGAACACACTGTCAAGAGGGATCACTCCCTGGAGAAGGGCATCATGCTTGGAAAAGTAGAGTATTAGCGCAAAAGAGGAAGACCCACAACAAGATGGACTGACACAATGGTAGCAACAATTGGCTTAAACATAGTAACAATTGTGAGGATGGCACAGGACAAGGCAGTGTTGGTTTTGAATCAGAATCGACTGGACGACACTTAGCAACAATTTACTTTTGCCCCACTAATCTGTCAATTTGTTGTACTGTGGCAGCTTGCAAATTGTTCTGAAGCTAGAAGATATACTATGGTGCTTCAAATACCAGCAGGGTCACCCATGATGAACAGGCTTCAGCAGAACTGCCAGACTAAAAACAGAGTAGGAACAACGAAAAGGAGGATCATTTTTGAGGGATTGTTGTTCTAGTTAATTTCTATCAAGTTGGTTCCCACCCATAGCAACCCTGTATAGGGTTTCAGAGGAGCAGTTGGTGAACTTGAACCACCCACCTTGCAGTTCAAACGGCTTTGCCATCTGACGCATTAACCCAGAGTGCCACACCAGGACTCTTTTGAATGATTAACCCACTGGAAACTCTAAGAATAGCAGTGATATTGTTAGAGAAAGGAGATGGTGAGCAAGGCTCAACAGCAAAAACAGGCTTATTCATGACAAATCTAGGAAGATGCTGCTGAACAGGGCCAGAGCCTCCGCCCACACAGGCTGAGGGTTTTTCTGAGGATCTTGAGAGGGGTGGAGCTTAGGAGGGGCTTGTTGTTGATAAGAGCCGTGGCGTCGGTTCCAACTCATAGGACCCTGTACAAGTTTCCGAGGCTGTAAATCTTTAGGAGAGCGAAAAGCCTCATCTTTCTCCTGTGGAACAGCCGGTAGTTTCGAACTGCTGACCTTACGGTTCACAGCCCGATTGGTAACCACTACGCTACCAGAGGAGGGGCTAGCAGTGGAAAAAATGGGCTTTTGTGAGGTCTTGCCTGGGGGGTGGAATTTAGAAGGAGCTTGAGCTCTGGTAAGCGTAGTGGTTATGAATCGGACTGCTAACCTGAAGGTCGGCAGTTCGAAACTACCAGCGGTTCTGCCAGAGAAAGATGAGGCGTTCTGCTCCTGTTAAGATTTACGGGACTCATATGCAGGGTCACTATGAGTCGGAACCGACTCCACAGTACTTAACAACAACTGGCAGAAACGGGAAATTGAAACGTAAGGAAAAAAGACATTTAAGAGAGTTATGGCAGTTGGTCTCAAAATAACTGCACTCAGCCTCCTTCAGATATATTGTCTTGAGACCCTCAGGTTGGAAGACACTCAAAATATAACTGCAGAAGAATTTCCTCTTAAAAAAAAATACTTGACTTTAATGATGTGGATGGAGCAAAGTTTTGGGGACTTTCCATTGCTGATGCAGCATGAGGCTAAATAAAAAGAAACAGCTAAAAGCATCTATTAATAATCAGAATATGGAATGGATGACGTATACATCTAGGAAAGTTGGAAATTGTCAAAAGTGAAATGGAATGCATAGGTATTAGTGAACCATAATGGACAGATATGGGCCATTTTTAATCAGGCAATCATATAGTGTACTGTGCTGGGAATGAAAAATCCAAGAAGAATCATGTCACATTCATTGTCAAGAGGAACATTTCAATATCAGTCTTAAGAGGATTGTAGGATTATATCCGTATGACTAAACATAGGATTAGATCCATATGAATACAATGAACACCAGCTAATATAACTGTTATTCAGATTTACACAGAAACCACTAAAGTCAATGAAGAAGAAAATGAAGAATTATGCCAACCTATTTATTCTGAAATTGATCAAACATGAAATCAAGATCCATTGATAATTACTAGATGGCATTTAACAGCAATAATTATTTTTTTACTGGTGATTAGAATTCAAAAGTTATTGGAAAATATGGTGTCAATGACAGAAATGATATGGGAAATCACATGACAGAATTTTGCAAGACTAACAATTCTTCCCACCACAGCCGTCTGTCAGCATAAGAGATGACTATACACATGGACCTCGCCAGATGGAATAAATAGAAATCAAATTGACACATTACATCTGCAGAAAGAGACAATGGAAAAGCTCACATGCATCAACTGCTCATATGCAAATTCAAAGTGAAGCTGAAGAAAATGAAAACAAGTCCATGAGAGCCAAAATATGACCTTGAATATATCCCACCTGAATTTAGAGATCATCTGAAGAACAGATTTGATACATTAAACATTCATGACCAAAGACCAGAAGAGTTGTGGGATGACATCAAGAACATCGTACAGGAAGAAAGCAAAAAGTCATTAAAAAGATAAGAACGAAGGAAAAGGTTAAAATAGATGTCAGAAGAGACACTGAAACTGGCTCATCACCATAGAGATGCTAAAGCAAATGGAAGAAATGAGGAGGTACAAGAGCTGAACAGAAAATTTCAAAGATCAACTTGAAAAGGTAAAGCCAAATGTTACAATAAAATGTGCAAATCTTGAATCCAGAAAACCAAAAAGGAAGTACATGCTCAGCATTTCTTAAGCTGGGGGAACTAAAAAAAAAAAATGCAAACCTCAACTTTTGTTATTGAAGGATTCTCTGGGAAAATTATTGGATGATGCAGAAAGCATCAAGAGAAGATGAAAATAATACATAGTCACTGTACCAAAAGAAAATGGTTGGTGTTCAATTGTTTCAAGATGTAGCATATGATCAAGAGCAAATGATACTGAAGGAAGAAGTCCAAAGCACATTGAAGGAATTGGCAAAGAACAAGGC
>NW_006408617.1:2018389-2043592 GCF_000296735.1 Chrysochloris asiatica
ATCAATATTTGTGCCCATTCCAAAGACAGGTGACCCAACGGAATGCGGAAATCATTGGACAATCTCTTTTATATCCCATGCGAGTGAAGTTTTACTAAAAGTAATACAGAACCGTCTACAAGCATACATTGACAGAGAACTTCCAGAGGTCCAAGTCAGATTCAGAAGAGGCCATGGAATGAGAGATATCATTGCTGATGGCCAATGGATCTTGGCTGAAAGCAGAGAATATCAGAAATACGTTTACCTGTGCTTTATTGACTACGCAAAGGCTTTCAATTGTGTGGACACAATTGCAAAGTATGAGTATTCCAGAACATTTAATTGTGCTCATGAGGAATCAGTACATGGACCAAGAGGCAACTGTTCGATCAGAACATGGGAACATTGAATGTTTTAAAATCAAGAAAGGTGTGCAACAGGGTTGTATTCTTTCACCATACTTATTCAAGCTGTATGCAGAGCAAATAATATGAGAAGCAGGGTTATATGAAAAAAAATATGGCATCAGGATTGGAGGAAGACTCATTAACAATCTATGATATGCAGATGATATTACCTTGCTTGCTGAAAGTGAAGAGGATTTACAATATTTACTGATGTAGATCAAAGAGCACAGCCTTTGCTATCAATTGCACCTCAGTGTAAAGATAACAAAAATCCTCAACACTGGACCAATAAACAACATTCTAATCAATGGCCAAAAAATTGAAGTTGTCAAGCACTTCATTCTTTTTGGATCAACTATCAACACTCATGGAAGCAGCAGTCAAGAAATCAAATGGTGTTTTGCATTAGGCAAATCCGCTGCACAAAACCTTTTTAAAGTGTTGAAGAGCAAAGATGTCAGCTTGAAGACTAAGGTGTGCCTGACCCAAGCCATGGTATTTTCAAAAACCTCATATGCATGCGAAAGCTGGACAGTGAATAACGAAGACTGTAGAAGAATTGATGCTTTTGAGTGATGGTGTTGGAGGAGAATATTGAAAGTACCATGGGCTGCCAAAAGAACCAACAGATGTTTGTTGGAAGAAGTACAGCCAGAGTGCTCCTTGGAGGCCAAGATGGCCAAACTTCACCACTCATACTTTGGACATATTTTCAGGAGGGACCAGTCGCTGGAGAAGGATGTCATGTTTGTTAGGGTGGAGGGTCAGAGAAAAAGAGGAAGACCCCCAATGAGATGGATTGGCCCAGTGGCAGCATCAATGGGCTCAAGCAAGGCAACAGTAGTGAGGTTGGCCCAGGATCGAACAGTGTTTTGTTCTGCTCTGCATAAGGTCACTATGAGTCGGTACAGACATGATGGCACCTAACAACAACAATAGCAATTCTTTATTGCAAATACCGTTTTTTCAACTACTTAAACAGCAACAGTACACATGTACTTCACCTGATGGAATGCACAAGAATCAAATTGATTACGTTTGTGGAAAGCGATATTGTCAAACTCAAGACCAGGGATGACTGTAGAACAAGCCATCAATTGCTCATATGCAAATTCAAGTTGAAGCTGAGGAAAACTAAAGCCCAAGAGAGCCAAAATATAAATATGAGTATATCCATCTAAATTTAGAGAGCATCTTAACAGCACACTTGACATATTGAACACTAATGACCAAAGACCAGATGAGTTGTTGGATAACATCAAGAATGCCATACATGAAGAAAGCAAAGCTTCATCAAAAAGAATCAAAGAAAGAAAGGTAGATGTCTGAAGATACTCTAAAACTTGCATTTGAATGTGTACTGTAGAATAGCTGAATGGAATGGAAAAAATGAAGTTAAAGAGCTGAACAGAAAATTTCAAAGAGCAACTCAAGAAAGCAATACTATATTGAATGATGAAAAACCTGTCATCAGAACACTGAAAGGAAAGATCCTGCTAAGCATCTCAGGCTGAAAGAACTGAAGAAAAAACTCATGCCTTGAGTTGAAAATCGGAGGATTTTGTGGGCAAAATAATAAATGATGCAGGAAGCACCAAAGAAGATGGAAAGAAAACACATAGTTGATGTACCAAAAAGAATTTGTTGATGTTAAACCATTCCTTAGGTAGCATATGATCAAGAACTGCTAGTAATGAAGGAAGAAGCCCAAGCTGCTCTAGAAAAAAACAAGTCTACAGGAATTGATGGAATACCCATGGAATTGTTTCAGCAAGCTGAAGCAATTCTGGAGGCACTCACTAGTCTATACCAAGAAATTTGAAAGACAGACATCTGGCCAACTTACTGAAAAAGTTCCACATTTGTGTTCATTCCAAAAAAAAGGTGACCTTACAGAATGCAGAGAATATCAAACAATATTATTAATATAACACACAAATAAAATTTTGATGCAGATAATTAAAAAACGGTTGCAGTTTACATCAACAGGGAACTGGCAGAAATTCAAGCTAGGTTCAAAAGAGGACTTGTAATGAGGGATATCATTGCTGATATCAAATGGATCTTGGCTAGAAACAGGGAATACTAGAAAGGTGTTTATTTGAGTTTCATTGACTATGCAAAGACAGTTGACTGTGTGGACCATAACAAACTATGGGAAGAATATGATTTTCAGAATTTCAGAACCTGCACATATTTCCAAGAACCAGTTGTTAGAACAGAACAAAGGGATACATCGTGGTTAATATTAGGAAAGGTGTGTGTCAGGACTGCATTCTCTCACCAAATTTATTCAATCTGTATGCTGAGTAAATAATCTTAAAAGCTGTACTATATGGAAAAGAACATGACATCAGGATTGGAAGGTTTATTAGCAATCTGTGATAATGTAGATGACACAACCTTGCTAGCTGGAAGCAAAGAGGACTTGAAGCACTTACTGATGAAGATCAAAGGATATAGCCTTCAGTATGGATTACAACTCAATGTAAAGGAAATACAAATCTTGACAACTGGACCAACAACATACTGTGATTGTTGTTGTTAAATGCCCTGGTGTCTGTTCCCACTGATAGCGACTCAGTATAGGGCTTCCAAGACTTTAAATCCTTGCAGGAACACAAAGTCTCATCCTTCTACTGCAAAGATGATGATAAAAGGAGATTTCATTGTACTTAGATCCACAACTAAGGCTCATGGAAGCAGCAGTAAAGAAATCAAAAGGTGTATTACTGCGCTGGGCAGATCTGCTGCAAAAAGACTTCTTTAAAGTATTAAAGAGCAAAAATGTCAGTTTGAGACCCAGCAGTACCTGACTCAAGCAGTAGTATTTTAAATCTCCTCATATTCATATGAAATCTGAGCAATTAAAAAAGACCAGAAGAGAACTGATGCATTTTGAATTATGGTGTCGGTGAAGAATACTGAAAGTGCCGTGGACTGCCAGAAGAACAAGCAAATTTATTTTGAAAAAGTATATTCAGAATGTCCCATAGTAGCTAAGATGGCAATAATTTGTTTCAAATACTATGAACATGAGGGACCAGCCCCTAGGAAAGAACATCTTGCTTAGAGTAGAGGGTCAGTGAAAAAGTGGAAGACCCCCAATAAGATGGATTGGCATGGTGATTATGGCAATGAGCTCAAACATAATAATTGGGAGGTGACGCAGGACCAGGCAGTGTTTCATTTTGTTATGCACAGAGTTCTCTTATGCTATGAGGCTACTCTTGGGCACATAAAAACAACAGTATTAACTTTGGTGAAGGTAAAGGCAATATACAATAAGTGGGTGATCAGCATCCATTTATTCTTCCATTAAAGATAAAAAAGACAGAGGTGATTAAAGATTTAAAAAAAGGGTTATAGACAGCAGAGGTAAAGATTCTTCTATATGCACAATCCTGCATTATCCATAATAACAAACAGTAATATTCAAGCATATGCATAAGCAGACTTGCAAGATAAAAAGGTGTGAGTAGATGAAAGGGACTACACTCACAATCATATGCAGGTTCCCAGATGCTATTTCTACATACATATTTGTATGGGTTGTAAATATATCAATCCATAATAGAGCAAATAAGTGGCAAAGGTATGTAAACTTCTTAACTATAACTAAACACCCTAGGAGAATGGAAGCTTAGGATCAAAGTTGTGGGATAATTAATGGTAAACTGACACTATTGTTCACGTTAGGTGCCATCAAGTCGGTACCAACTCACAGTGACCCTATGCACAACAGAAAGAAACTCTGCCTGGTCCTGAGCCAATCTCACAACCGTTGCTATGTTACACCACTGTGCCAACCCGTCTCATTGGGGCGGGGGAGTCTTTCTCTTATTTTCTGAAGCTCTACTTTACCAAACATGATATCATTCTCTGAGACTGGTCGCTTCTGATAATATGTTTAAAGTATGAAAGATGAAGTCTCATCCTCCTGGCTTCCAAGGAACATTCTGACTGTATTTCTTCCAACACAGATCTGTTTGTTTGTTTGGCAGTCCTTGGTACATTTAATATTCTCCTCCAACACCATAATTCAAATTCACCAATTCTTCTACTACTTTCTTTATTCAATACTCAACTTTCACATGCATATGAGGTTGTTGAAAATACAGTAGCTTCGGTCAGGCATACCTTAGTCCTCAAACTGACATATTTGCTCTTCAACACTTTTAAGAGGTCTTGCGCAGCATATTTGCCCAATGAGCTACATCGGCTGATTTCTTACCTACTGCTTCCATGAGTGTTGATGGTTGATATGAGCAAAATGAATTCTTTGACAACTTCAATCTTTTCTCCATTTATATTGATGTTGTTTATTGGTCCAGTGGTGAGGATTTTTGTTTTCTTTACATTGAGGTGTAGTCCATACTGAATGCTATGGCCTTTGATCTTCATCAGTAAGTATTTTAAGTCCTCTTCACTTTCAGCAAGCAAGCATGTATCATCTGCATATTGTAAGTTGTTAATGAGTCATCCTCCAATCTTGATACCATGTTTTTCTCCATAGAGTCCATCTTTTCAGATGATGTGCTCAACATACAGATTGAATAACTATAACCCTCACACACACTTTTTCTAATTTTAAACCATTCAGTGTTCCCTTGTCCTATTCAAACAACTTCCTCCGAGTCTGTATACAGTTTCCTGATGAGCACAATTAAGTGTTCTGAAATACTTGTTCTTCACAATGCTGTCCATAGCTTGTCCAGATCCTCACAATTAAAAGACTTTGCATGGTCAATAAAGCACAGGTAAACATCTTTCTGGTATTCTTTGCTTTTAGCCAAGGTCCATCTGACATCAGCCTCATTCCACATCCTTTTTAAATCTGGCTAGAACTTCTGGAAGTCTTCTGTCAATGTATGGTTGCAACCGTTTTTGTATTATCTTTAGTAAAACTTTACTTGCATCAATATCAATGATATTGTCCAGTGGTTTCCACATTCTGTTGGATCACCTCTGTTTGGAATAGGCACATATACAGGTCTCTTCCAGTTATTTGGCCAGGTAGTTGTCTTCCTAAACTCTTGGCATAGATGAGTGAGTGCCTCCAGAGCCACATAAATTTGTTGAAAGATTTCAATTTGTATTCCATCAATTCCCAGAGCCTGTTCTTTGCTGATGCTTTCAATGTACCTTGAACCTCTTCCTTCAAGATCATTAGCCCTTGATTATATCACTACTTCTTGAAACGGTTGAACATTGACCATTTCTTTTTGGTACAGTGACTCTGTGTATCTCTTCTATCTTTTTTGGATGCTTTCAGCATCATTCAATATTTTGCCCATAAAATCCTTCAATACTGTGTGTTGAGGCCTGAATTTTCCTCCAGTTCCCTCAGTTTGAGAAATGCTGAGTGTGTTCTTTCGTTTTGATTTTCTAACTCCAGGTTTTATAATATTTTACTGTGTCTTCGGGAGCTGACTTGGAAATTTTCTGTTCAGTTCCTTTACCTCATCATTTCTTCCATTTGCCTTAGCATCTCTATGCTGAAGAACAAATTTCAGGGTCTCTGAATTGGCACTATATGAGTCCACAAAATCAATATTCTGCACTCTGTTTTGATGAGTAGTGACTGGTGTCTCACAAGCTTGCAAGAGGACAGCTAAGGTGCAACTAAGGTCTTTTCCCAATTAAAGCAAAGTAACGTAAGGAAAACCTCAAAGACTTATGGAAATAATTACTCCAAAGACTAATGGAGTACTCAAATCACCACTTCCCTTTCAACCATACAAAGCTAGACAGTACTCCACTACCAATGCTGATTGCTCTAAAGGGATCACAATAGTGTCCTGTGCAGCGTGGGAGAAAAATGTGGAACAGTCTTCACAATTAAAAGAAAGACGAGGCTTTCTGATCTGATCCCTCAGAGTTTTCTAGATCCCTGAGACTTTGCCTCTTAGACACCCTTCAATCCTGGAACTGAACTCACCCTATGAATCAAGTTTCAGCCACAGTAGAGCGGCCTGTGGGCTGAACAGTAATGCCGAGGTGGTCTGGGGTTACACTCCTTAGAACAATCAACCATAGGAGATCAAAAGGGCAGCATTTGGCCAGGTATAAAACACCAGAGATAGGATTGAGCAGAAAAGACGTGAATAGGAAATAAAAAACACAGGCTGAAAATGGGAAAAGTGCTCTTGTATTATGGTGATTGCTATCAATGGCATAAAATGTGCATGCATTATTGGGTGGACAATCAATTTGTTCTGTAAAGTTTACTCAAAGCACAATAAAAATTACTCAAAGCACAATATTAATAGCTATTAATATTTTAAGAAGCTCTGGTAGCATTGTGATTATGAGTTGGGCCACTAACCTCAAAGTCAGCAGTTCTAAACTGCCAGCTGTTTCATGGGAGAAAGAAGAGGCTTTCTGTAAATTATTAAGGTTTACAGCCTCAGAAACCCTATGTAGGGTCGTTATGAGTCTGAACCGACTCTACGACACACCATCATCCATTATTATTATTACTATTATTCTCAATATTGAATATTTCATCAGTGTTACCACCAAACAAAACAGAGCTTGGAAACATACCTTTAATGATGCTTTAGATGATGCAGATTAATCTCTGTGTAATACTATCAAACTTAACAGAGGAAGATTTTACTGATGAAAGTTATTTTCATGGCATTACAATGACATCCAGTGGCTGTCTCTTTAAATAAAACTTCTGTAATAGAGGGTAATTTAATCTTGTCCTGAAATTTGTTCTCTGTGTATTTCCAGGCTCTTATATAAGAAAATGATACTTTCAAAGGTCACCCCAGAGGAAAGACAAAGTTTGAATAGGAAGAGTTGTATTGTGACCAAATTATTCCCAGTTTCTTTCTCAATAGTGAATACACCCTAAGGAATGAATATGACAATATAGTTTAATTTCCTCATTTTTTTAGTTCTCCTTGAGGCTACTTTTCCTTAAGTGAACTTCAGAAGGACTCTGTGCCATGTAACTTTAAATTTATTTCTATCATTCAATATTATCTATGACCCAGTCTCTGTTTAGGTCCAAAACGTTTTCTGACAGTCATTTATTGCAGATATATAAATACTCTTAGAAAGCTTTGGGACAGCCTTAACTTATCTGCCCTCAAAAATATATTTTTAATTTTTTCTATTTAGAGGATTTTTAAGCGGTTACCTTAGCAACTGCTGCAATGTACATATTCCACTGGGAATTCGTTAGTGTGACTTTTTATAGCAAGACAATGTGAACAAGCGCAAGAACATGGGCATACTTCTTTATACAGGGAACTTTCAATCTAGGTCATACATAGGTTTCTTAGAGAAGCGTTGCTTTAGGAATTCACGGTTTTTACATAACATAATTCACTGTTTTTACATTTCCAAATGAATTTTTTTTTTTTTTGTAATGAAAAATACAGGATAAAGAAAGAGGCTGGAATGAGAAAAAAAGATAAATATTTTAGCTTTGGGAGAAATTCTAAGGATAGAGCACTAAATTAGGGGGAAACCTTAAATAATGAATAAAATTCATGTTTTTGAATCATGTGACTTTCTGACAGCAAAAAAAACAAACAAACAAAAACTTGTATTTCAAATTCTTGAGTAATTTTAGCCCAGTTAAACTCTGAGGTTATTTAGCAATCATTAGAAAGCAAAATAAGGGAAGAGTTAGTCATATTTTAACCAATGACAATAAGCATTTTACAATAGAAGACATTTCCATTCTTATCTTTGTTTGGTAGCAGTTGTGTGCTTTAGAATGGGTTCTGACTTGTAACTAACTACCCTGTATAGGTTTCCCAGGCTGTAAAGCTTTAGAGAACTAGAAAGTCTCATCTTTCTTCCACAGAGAAGCTGGTAGTTTTGAACTCCTGACCTTGAGGTGAGCAGTCCAACTCATAACCCACTATTGTAGCAGGTCTCTTTCTTTAGGAAGGGAAAATAGTTTTACAAAACTTACTGTATACAAGATCATGACATTTATTTATTTATCTACTTGCCTATCTATTTATTTTTTTATTTCTTCATTCAGAAATTTTGTTGTTGTTTGGTTGAAATTTTGCAGAGCAAATTAATTTTGCATTTCACAGTGTATACGTATTTTGCAATACCCACAATATAACAGCGCTCTTTCCACTTCCTTCCTATGTTCTCTATTTCCATTTTTATTCTTTTCTGCTTCTTCCTGACTTCTGAGTTTAGTTGTGGGCCGATGCTGCCCTGTTGGTCTAATATGGTTAATTGTTCTGAAGAGTATGTCCCCCCGTTTTTATTGTTCACTTTATAAATGCATCTATCAATCAATGTTAAAGTATCTGTAAATAAATATCAATAAATACTTGGAGAAAAAGCCCAACTTCATCTTGTTGCACTATAATCCTTACATTTTGGTTGATTTGTTTTTCTAATATTTGTTTAGAATTTTTTTTCACCCATGGTCCTTGGAAAAACATTAGCTTATTATTTTCACTTCTTATTATCAACATCTCAAAGTTTTATATCAAGTGTTTTAGCCTCATCAAATGGGCTGACAGCTATTACCATTATTTAAATTCATTGGAATAACTTGAGTAAGATTATTGTTTGGTTTTTCTTAAATGCACAGGATGATTTGCAAGGGAAGCTTTCTAGACTTGGAGTTTTCTTGGTTAAAATAATTATTGATTTTAATAACATATTAATAGATATAGAATTATTCAGATGTTATCTTTCCTCAGATCAGTTTTGTTAAATAGTGCTTTTCAAAGGATTTGTCTATTTGACCTATATTTGGAAATGCATTGTCATAAAGGTGTCCACAAAATCTTGCTATAATTGTTGTGATATCTGAATCATTTAACCCCTTCATCCTTTTTTCATCATATTCATATTCTATGCCTTTACTCATCTTCCTGTCCCATTAATCTCCCTAAGAGTTTAGTAACTTTGTTTACTCTCTTCATGCAGCCAAATTTTGCTTTAAGGAATTTCTCTATTGTATATTGTTTTTTGTTGTTGTTGTTGTTGTTTTTTTTTTTAATTTCTGCTCTTAGGTTTATAATTTCATTACTTCTATTTTCTTTGGTTTAATTTATTAAAATTAAAATGTCTTTTTCTAATTTCTTGAGATGGATAATTAGATCATTGACTCCCAAGATTTTTGTTTTCTTATATATGCCTTTAAGACAATAAATTCCCATGGATGTGTGGTTATAGTAACTCATAAATATTTATATGCTGTGTTTCCATAGTGATTGAGTTCAAAACATTTCCTATTTGTCTTAAAAAAAAAACACCAAAACTTTTTATTGTGATTCTGGAGAAAGTTTATAGAGTAAAATGTTTTTTAGTTCAATGATTCATACACATTTTAATTTGTGACAAAATGTTTTTCTGGTTCCATCCCTTCTTTTATCCTATCATTTCCTGCAGCCTGAGCTTTAGTGCTGGGCAAATCCTTCCCTTGTGACTTCCTATGACTGATTGTTCAGTTGATTGTTCTAAGGAGTATGCAACTCCCTGGTGTTAGTGTTCATTTCAGAGAACTATTTATTGTTTAGCTTAAAGTTGAGCCACAAGGGGGAGTTCAGTTCCAGGTCTGAGGGCCTCAGAGGGAGTTTCCGCAGTCTTTATCACACCTGTACTCCTGGTCATTTTTATGATTTTGAGTTTTGTTCCACATTTTCTATCCAGGACCTCCTAATGTGATCAGTTTAGTGGGGCTTGTAATAGTAGTTGGACACCATCTAGTTCTTCTGGTCTCAGGGTCAGGGAGGCTGAGGTCCACATGCCCGCTAGTCCTTGGGACTAATTATTTCCTTGTACCTTTGCTATTCTTCATTCTTCTTTGTTCCAGATAGGCAGAGACCAATTATTACAGCTTAGATGTCCACTCACAGGCTTTTAAGATCCCAGTGGCTACTCACCAAAAGAAAATGTTTTTCTGCTTCCATTCCTTCTTTTATCCTATCGTTGTCTTTGTAGACTATGTTATACCAGTTAACCTAGATATACCCTAAAACTATGGTACTGAGCCTCCTGGCCCAGCTACTAATTTCAAATACTCAAGGTATTTGATTATGGTTAAGTTTTCATAACTTTACCCCTTGTATGCTCTACTATACACCTGAATATATTTGTAGCATATGTAAATATATATGTAGAAATATTATACATTTCTGAGTACGCTTCCATTCACCTTCCAACCCTTGTTCAGCTTGGGTGTCTACCTATGTATATGTTGTTGTTGTTAATCGAGTCTGTTCTGATCCATAGCGACCTTGTATAGGGTTTCCGAGGAGCGGCTGGTGAGCTTGAACCGCCGAACTTGAAGTTCAAATGACTTTGCAGTCTGGCGCATTAACCCACAGAGCCACACCAGGACTCCACTTATGTATATATTCATAGATTACTGTTAATACTATTATTGTTGCCTTTCACTTTTGTACTTCTTCCCGATTCTTCCTCCGCATGGATCATTTTCCCCGCTGATCTCATCCCAATTGTATATGGCCTTTCCTATCATCCAAGTTAATATTTGTCAACCCTCTAGTTAGTGACTTATCTTCCCTTTCCCACCAACTGCTGATAACTTTCAAAGAATGTTTCTTTTTGTGTGTAAGTCTTTTCTTGACTTTCTACAGTAATAGTTTCTTATGTTTCCTTTTGTTACTGACTAACATTAGTTCAGCATAATGTCCTTCAGGATCACTGAAATTATGAAGTGTTTCACTAATTTGGCTTTATTCTTTAACATTGTGTAGTATTCCATGTATGTATGTATGAAATACTTTGTTTATCCATTCATCCATTGATAGGTACTTAGTTTGTTCTTCATCTTCTTACTATGTGAATAATGTTACTATGAAAAAGGGTGTGTATATATCTTTCCATATCATGATTCTTATTTCTCTAGGATCTATACCCCATATTTGGAATGCTGGATCAAATGATATTTCTATTTCTAATTTTTTTTAGAAAGCACCATACCATTTTCCACAGTTATTGCACCATTTATAGTCCCACCAGCAGTGAAGGAGTGGTCCAATCTCTCTACATGGTTTCCAACATTTGTTTATTCAGTTGTTGTTTTTTTTTCATTTTCAGTTAATGCTGAGGTAAGATGATATCTCATTATTATTTTGATTTGAATCTCTTGAATAGCTAATGATCTTGGGCACTTTTTCATGTGTTAGTTGGCTGCCTGAATGTCTTGTTTGGTGAAATGTCTGTTCCTGTCTTCTGCCCATTTTTTAACTTGGATTGTTCGATTTTTAATGTATTGAAGTTCTCCATAAATTTTAGAGATTAATCCCTGTTTGGATATATTATTGCCATTTTTCTCCCCTAATCTTTAAGTTCTCTTTTTATTTTATTGTAAAGTCTTTTGATGTACATAAATATTTAATTTTATCAGGCATCTGCTATTTGTATGTGTCTAGATACCTTGGACAGTGCATTTATGCCATATAAGTTGTTGTTGTCAAGTACAGTCTAGTTGATTCCGACTCATAGAGACCTTATATAAGGTTTCTGAGGAGAAGCTGGTAGGTTAGAACTGCCAACCTTGTGATTTGCTGTCTAGTGCTGATCCTACAGCACCACACCAAGAGTTCATGTATAGGACCCTTAAATTTCCCCATATTTTTTCTTTGATGATTTTTATATAACGTTTTATGTTTTACATTTAGGTCTTTGATCCATCTAGATTTAGATTTTTGTGTATGATGGACTCTGTTCCATTTTGTTGCAAATTGATATTTAGTTTTGCTTGAATCATTTGTAAAAAGAAACTGTTGTTGTTGTTGTTAAGTGCCATCGAGTCGGTTCTGACCCATAGAGACCCTGTATAGGGTTTCCGAGGGTGTAAATTTTTACAGGAGTAGAAAGCCTCATCTTTCTCCCGCGGAGCAGCTGGTAGTTTCGAACCGCTGACCTTAAGGTTCGCAACCCGATTCGTAACCACTACGCTACCAGAGCTCCTTAAAAAGAAACTAGCTCTTCCTTATTTAATGTTTTTCAGTCCTTTACCAGAGATCTGCTGGCTATAAGTGGTAGAATTTACTTCTGGGTTCTAGTGTTCTAGGTGTATGTCACTGTACCAATGCCAGATTGTTTTGACTACCAACACTGTGGTAAGAACCAGCAATAGTGTGCTGGCACTTGTGTTCCTTCCCCAGGTCTGTAGATGACAGATCATGCATCTTCCTGTGCTTGTACACTGGTTTGGTGATCCATTGGGTATCAGGATTTCTTCTGAAAGCTTTATAGAATGGATCAATGAGGATAACTTAAAAAAACAGAACTGTATGTGGAATCTTCACCAGCCCAGTAAGAATTCAGGATGATAAGGACACCATAGTGGCATCCAGCTCATGCCTCAGCAATGGACTGAAGGCTTCGAGTAAACTTCAGCTGGTTAACATCATGATGGACAGGCTTGCCATAGGTCACACTGGGCATTTGCAGCCATCTCAGTGCCTGTGAATCCAATAGGTGACATCATCTTGCTTGGCCTTGTATCCCAGTCTGTGCATTTTATCTGAACAGATGGGGCCCTGTGCAGTACAGAGAGCACATTAGAGAAAAAAGAAGAAAGAGCATCATATTGGACTCCTTCCTCCATAGCTCCTGGTTGTACTTGGAAACAGCCATCTCAGCTTTACCTAATGGTTATCACCAGATGGAAAGCTGTTAGTATTTTGCTTAAATGAGGTCTCTTTCCTTTTCATATAAAGTTGGTGATTAGTTTTCCCATCTCTTTAAGGAATGATGATGAGATTTGGATCAACTCACCAGCTATTCCTCGGAAACCCTATACAGGGTCTCTATGGGTCAGAATCGACTCAATGGTACTTAACAACAACAACAATGTGCATTACATTTGTGGATCACACGGGGTAGTATTGATATTTTCACAATGTTAAGTCTTCCTATCCATTTATTCAGGCTTCTTGATTTCTTGTAGTTATCTTTATATAGGTGCATTATCTTTTGCATGACTATTTGTTATGGTATTGTTCTCCTGATTTCCTTTCCAAACTTATCTTTGTCAGTGTAAAGGAATCCCACTGATTTGTTGTATATTGATTTTGTACTCTGACACTTCTTAAACCTTCTATTAGCTCCTGTAGTTTTCTCATTGAGTCTCTGGAATTCTCTAGGCATAGGATCATATCATCTGCAAATATATAGTTTAACTTTTTCTTTGCCAATTTGGATGCCTTTCATCTCCCTTTCTTGTCTTAATTCTCTGAATATTGTTGCTGTTGTTGTTAGGTGCCATTGAGTCAGCTTCAACTCATAGGCACCCTATGAACAACAGAATGAAACACTGCCTAATCCTGCACCAACCTCACAATTGTAGCTATGTTTGAGCCAATTGCTGATGTCATTATGTCAGTCCATCTTGTTGGGGGACATCCTCCTTTTTGCTTACCCTCTATGTTACCATGTCCTTCTTCAGGAACTGGTTCCATCTGACTGTATGTCCGAAATATGAGAGACAAAGTCTCTCCATCCTAACTTCTGAGGAGCTGTATTTCTTGCAAGGCAGATTTGTTTGCTTTTCTAGCAGTCCATGATACATTCAATATTCTTCTTTAATACCATAACTCAAATGCATCAATTCTTCTATGGCCTTCTTATTCATTGTCAACTTTCACATTCATATGAGACAATTGAAAATACCATGGTTTGGGTGAGGCACACCTTAGTCTTTAAACTGACATCTTTGCTGTCCATGAGTGTCGATTGTAGATGCAAGCAAAATGAAATCTTTGACAACTTCAATGTTTTTTCCTCTTGTCATGATGTCGTTTATTTTTCCAGTTGTGAGGGTTTTTGTTTTATTTACAATGAGATGCAATCCATACTGAAGGCTGTGTCTTTGATTTTCATCAGTAAGTATTTTAAATCCTCTTCACTTTCAGCAAGTAAGGTTGTATAATCTGCATATCACAGGTTGTTAACGAGTGTTCTTTCAGTTCTGATGCCATGCCTATAACCCAGATTCTAGAATATAGCCCCAGCACGCACCTTTCCTGATCTTAAACAATTCAGTACCCCCAGTTCTGTTTAAACAATTGCTTCGTGGTCTACATACAGATGTGCACATGTGCACAACTGAATATTCTGGAGTACCATTACTTGCAAAAAATATTCATGAGGGATATTGACATATAATTTTGTTTTTTAGTGAAGTCTTTTTAGTGGGGTTTCAGTGTCAAGGTTATGCTTGCTTCATAAAATGAGTTTGTGGATATTGTATTATCTTCTCTGTTCTGGAATAGTTTAAGTGTCAATTGGTGTCAACTGTTCTATGAAAGTTTGTTAGATTTTTCTGAAGTTATCTGAACCATTAGTTTTTTTTTGTTGGACAGTTTGTTTTATAATCTGTTCGATTTTTTCTTTTATTATGGGTCTGTTCAAACATTCAATTTCAGTGTGTATTGGTTTGGTAGGTAGTGTGTTTATAGAATTTTCCCTGATTTTCTTGTAGGTTTTCAAATAAGACAGATTACAGTTCTTCACAATATTCTGTTATTCTTTTTGTTTCCGTTAGCGCTGTTGTGACATTGCTTATTTTATTTCTAATTTGCTATTGGCATCTTCTCCTTGTTTACCTTTGTTAAATTCCCAATGGTTTGTCAGCTTTATTAATCCTTTCAGTCAGCTTCAAGCTTTGCTGATACTTTCTGTTAATGTTCTGTTTTCTGTTTCATTTATTTCTGCAGAAATCTTTATTATTTCCTTTCTTCTGGTGACTATAGATTATTTTTATTGTGTCTTTTTTAATTGTTGGAGATTTGGGGTCAAGGTGCTGATTTTGGTTGGTTCTGTTTTGATGTGAATTTACTGCTTAAATTTTCCTCTGAGCACAGTTTCTGCTCTGTTTCCAAGATTTTGGTAAGTTTTCTTTTCAATTTTGTTCAATTCATGGAAATTTTATTTCCTTTGTTATTTCCTACTGTGATGCTGTAGGATAAGCACTGGACTTCTAACTCCAAGATTGATGGTTCAAATCTACCAATTGCTTCTCAGAAACCCTGTGACTTGGAACTGATCAATGACTTGGAACTGAAAAAGTGGCATACAACAACAACAACAATTACCTAGTAGTCTGATGCAGGGTTTCATTCAGTTTCCATACATTTGATCTTTTCCCTTTGATTATCCTACTGATTTTTAACTTTATAGCATTGTGATCTTAGTTGATGCTTTATACTATTTCATGTTTTAAATTTCATTAAAACTTGCTTTGTAGGCAAACACATATTTATTCTGGAAAATCTTCCATGTGCACTGGAAAATAATGCATATTGTGTTGTTACTGGGTGAAATACTCCATATATTACTAGGTGGTAAAG
This sequence comes from Chrysochloris asiatica, assembly GCF_000296735.1. Taxonomy (NCBI): domain Eukaryota; kingdom Metazoa; phylum Chordata; class Mammalia; order Afrosoricida; family Chrysochloridae; genus Chrysochloris; species Chrysochloris asiatica. The sequence goes on from NW_006408617.1 coordinate 2,034,105, forward strand.
TTGATTGGTTGTATAGTTTTTCTGTGTCTTTGTTGAGCTCCTTTCTAGTTGTTATGTCATTCATAGAAAGTGGTGTATTAAAGTTTCTCACTATGATTGTATATTTGCCTATTTCTCTTTTCAATTATGTTAAAGTTGGTTTATGTATTATGAGGCTATTTCATTGGGCATGTAAATATTGATTATGGTTGTGTCTTTTTGTTGGATTGATCCTTTTGTTGTTGTTGTTAGGTGCTATCGAGTCGGCACTGACTCATAGCAACCTTATGCACAGCAGAATGAAATACTGCCCAATCCTGGGCCAGCCTCACTAACATCACCACACTTGAGTCCATCGATACTGCCACTTGGCCAGTCCATCTTGTTGGGGGTCTTCGTCTTTTTCTCTGACCCTCCACCTTACCAAACATGTTATCCTTCTCCAGTGACTGGTCCATCCTGACAATATGTCCAAAATATGAGACGATGTTTGGCCGTCTTGGCCTCCAAGGAGCACTATTGGTTCTTTTGGCAGCCCATGGCATTTTCAATATTCTCCTCCAACACCACCACTCAAAAGCATCAATTCTTCTATGGTTTTCCTTACTCACTGTCCAGCTTTCGCATGCATATGAGGTTATTGAAAATACCATGGCTTGTGTCAGGCACACCTTAGTCCTCAAGCTGACATCTTTGCTCTTCAATACTTTAAAAAGTGTTGTGCAGCAGATTTACCTAATGTAATACGTCATTTGATTTCTTGACTGCTGCTCTGTGAGTGTTAATAGCTGATCCAAGAATGAAGTCCTTCACAACTTTGATCTTTTCTCAGTTGATAAGAATATTGTTTACTGGTCTAGTGGTGAGGATTTTTGTTTTCTTTATGTTGATATGTAATCCATACCGAAGGCTGTGCTCTTTGATCTTCATCAGTAAATATCTTAAGTCCTCTTCACTTTCAGCAAGCAAGGTTGTTAATGAGTCTTCCTTCAATCCTGATGCCACATTTTTCTTCATAAAACTCAGCTTCTCAGATTATTTGCTCAGTATTCAGGTGGAATAAGTATGTTGAAAGAATACAACCTTGTTGCACACCTTTTTAAATTTTAATACATTCAGTGTTCCCATGTTCTGTTCGAACAATTGCTTCTTGGTGCAGGTGCAGATTCCTGATGAGCACAATTAGTGTTCTGGAATATTCATATTTCGCAATGTTGTCCATAGCTTAATCTCACAATCAAATCATGAGCCACACAATTGAAAGCCTTTGCGTAGTCAATAAAGCACAGGTAAACATCTTTCTGATATTCTCTACTTTCAGCCAAGATCCATTGGGCATCAGCAATGATATCCCTCGTTCCACGGCCTCTTCTATATCCAGCTTGAACCTATGGAAGTTCTCTGTCAATGTATGATTGTAGCCATTTCTGTATTACATTTAGTAAAACTTTACTCGCATGGGATATCAAAGATATCGTCCGATGATTTCCACATTCTCTTGGGTCACCTCTCTTTAGAATGGGCACAAATATGGATCTCTTCCAATCAGTCAGCCAGATCGTTGTCTTCCAAATTTCTTGGCATAGCTGAGTGAGTGCCTCCTGTGCTGCCTCACTTTCTTGAAAGATTTCAATTTTGATTCCATCAATTCTTGGTGCCTTGTTCTTTGCCAATTCCTTCAATGCACCTTGGACTTCTTCCTTCAGTATCATTGGCTCTTGATCATATGCTACATCTTGAAACGGTTGAACATGAACCATTTCCTTTTGGTACAGTGACTCTGTTATTCCTTCCATCTTCTCTTGATGCTTTCGCCATCATTTAATAATTTGATCAGAGAATCTTTCAATAACGAAAGTCGAGGCTTGAATTTTTTCTTCAGTCCCCACAGCTTGAGAAATATCGAGCGTGTTGACACCTTCCTTTTTGGTTTTCTGATTCCAGATCTTTGCACAGTTTGTTGTAATATTTGGCTTTACCTTCTCGAGCTGATCTTTGAAATCTTCTGTTCAGGTCTTGGACCTCATCTTTCCTTCCATTTGCTTTAGCATCTCTATGCTAGAGAGCAAGTTTCAGTGCCTTTTCTGACATCCATTTTGACCTTTCCCTTCTTTCTTGTCTTCTCAATGACTTTTTGCTTTCTTCATGTATGATGTTCTTGACGTCATTCCACAACTCTTCTGGTCTTTGGTTTTTAGTGTTTAATGTATCAAATCTGTTCTTCAGATGATCTCTAAATTCAGGTGGGATATATTCAAGGTCATATTTTGGCTCTTGTGGACTTGTTTTCATTTTCTTCAGCTTCAGTTTGAATTTGCATATGAGCAATTGATGGTCTGTTCCACAGTCTGACCCTGGCCTTGTTTTCACTGATGATATGGAGCTTTTCTATCATCTCTTTCTGCAGATGTAGTCAATTTAATTTCTATGTATTCCGTCTGGTGAAGTACATGTGTATAGTAACCTCTTATGCTGTCAAAGAAGGTATTTGAAATTAACAAATCATTGGTTTTGTAGAATTCTGTCATGCGTTCTCCAGTGTCATTTCTATCACATGGCCATATTTTCCAACTACTGATCTTTCCTCTTTGCTCCCAACCTTTGCATTCCAATCACCAGTAATGATCAATACATCTTGATTGAATGTTTAATCAATTTCAGATTGAACATGTTGGTATAATTCTTCTATTTCATCCTCACTGGGTTTAGTGGTTGGTGCATAAATTTGAATAATAGTGGTATTAACTGGGCTTCCCCGTAAGTGCATGGATATTATCCTATCACAGACAACGTTGTACCTCATGGCTGATCTGGATATGTTCTTTTTGACAATTAATGCAACACCATTCCTCTTAAATTTGTCATTCCTGGCATAGTAAACCATGTGGTTGTCAGATTCAAAATGACCAATACCAGTCCATTTCAGCTCACTAATGCCTAAGATATCGATGTTTATGGCATTCCATTTCATTTTTGACAACTTACAATTTTCCCAGATTCATACTTCATATATTCCATATTCTGATTTTCAATGGATGTTTACAGTGTGTTTCTCTTAATTTTAAGTTGTGCTCATCAGCAAATGAAGGTCCCACATGCTTTTCTCCCACAGGCTTTACTCCATTCGTGTCATCATGGTCAGCAATACTTGGAGGAGGCATCTCTTCCCCAGTCACGTTGTGAGTGCCTTCCAACCTGAGGGACTCTTTTTCTGGCACTATATGACAGTGTTTGTCTGTTATTCAGTGATTAAATATTCAGAAGTAACTTATCACTCTTTCTTCCTAGTCTGTCTTCATCTGGAAACTCATCTGAAACCTGTCCACCATGGGTGACCCTGCTGGTATTTAAAATACTAGTGGCATAGCTTTCAGAATCACAGCAACTGACAAGCCACCACAGTACGACAAACTGACAGAAAATCCTTTAGCCATCATATAATTGTCTTTCTTTGTATCTTGAACTGGTTTTTCCTTAACGTTTATTTTAATAGAAATTAATATTACAATTCTTGCCACTTTTGGGGTTGCCATTTGCTTGATATATGCTTTTCATCCTTTCATTTTTAGTTTATTTTTGTTTTTCTGCAAAGGTGTGTCTCTTGTAGGCAACATATTGACAGGTCAAGTTTTCTTATAAATTTTGCTACTCTCGGTCTCTGTGCATTTAATCCATATACATTCAATGTAATTATCAGTAGGTATGAACTTAAAATTGTCATGTTGCTCAGGGTAGTGTGTGTGTATGAGTTCATTTCATTTATGGATTCTTGTAGCATTTTCTTGATTATTGTTTTAGTGTTTACCGAGACTATGATTTTATTATGAGAAAGTTTTATTAATTGTCTTTGATATACTGTAATTTATTAGTAAATTCCCAAATTTAAAACTTGATTATTATCTTCCCAAGTCTACTCTATCTTGTTATTTTCTTGATATCTGCTTTCATTTGCAAGTTCTATATCATTCATTTCCTGTTTTTGCTTTGTAGTTGTCACCCTTTTTAAAATTGCTATCTTCAGTTTCCTATTTTCAATGTTGTAGGTTTGTTATGGTATTGTAGGATAAACACTGGACTTCTAACCACAAGGTTGGCGACTCAGACCCACCAGTCATTTCTCAGACATCTTATACAGGGTGGCTATGAGTCAGAACTGAATCAACGGCACTTAACAACAACAACAACAACTTGTTTATTTGTGATGTTTAGATACTTGCGTTGATTTCCAGGTGATGTTGTCATGTTTTCATCTCAGTTGTTGTTTGCTGCTGTTTATTCTATATCTGAAGGATGCGATTAAAATTTCATTGTAAGGTTGGTCTGACTTCTACAAAGTCTCCTAACATATGTTTATATGGGAATGCCATAATTTTGCCATTGCATTTGAGGAAAAATTTTGCTGAATATCTAATATTGGCTGGCAATTTTTTCAGGGTTTCACATGTGTAATCAGATTGCCTTTAAGACTGATTGGTTTCTGCTGAGAAACAGAGCTTAGTCATATTGGTTCTCCTTTGTAGGTAATGTTTTGTTTTTTTCAAACTGCTTTCCAGATTCTCTATTAATCATTGATTTTGGAAAGTTTTATTGTGATATGTGTTGGTGTTTTTATTTTGGGGTCTATACTATTTTGGAGTTCATTGAACTTCAATGCATTTCTTCCTATCTTTCATGAAACTAGGGAAATATTCTACTAACAAATGTTCAGGAATTTTCGTGTTGATTTTTCTTTTGTCTATCCCTGTTCTGGGATTCTGATTATATGTAAGTTATAACTCTTGACTATGTCCCACATATTTGTTGTCTTGTAAATGCTAGGTGTCATTGAGTTGGTTCTGACTCATAGTGACCCAGGGTCCAGTCCTAGGTCATAGTTACAATTGTTACTCTGCTTGAGCTCATTGCTACTGCCGCTGTGCCAATCTTTGAGCCTGAGGGAAAAAAAAGAAGTCTTAAAAGGCAAAAGGCAAGCTCATGGATCTAGGGTGAATGTAGTAAGGTGTCCCAAAGAAATTTTTGTAGGACAATCTTTGCTACCCATGAAAAATGAGCATTGTTGTGATGGAAAAAAAATTACTTGGACTAGTTTTCTTACCTTTTTTTTTTTTTTCAGTCAACAATACGGTTTTCAATATTCTTAAAATTTCTTCCTAATAAGCCTTCATGATTTCCTGGGTCCTTTGAGAAACTCTATTTTGATTACCCCTTGGGTATCCTCAAAAAAGAGTTGCCATAATCTTTTGTAATGACCTCTTAGGAACTGGCCCAGCTGATTCCCTTGGAAGCCACTGTTTCGATCGGACCTTTTTTTTTTTTGAAGGCACCCTAAGAAAACTAAGACAAGTTTATTACGAAAAGAACTTGTCTGCAGCCATCCACTGATTGTGCAAGCATGTTTAAACATGTTTTGTTTGAAAAAAACAAACATAAATCTATGAACTCCAACCTTAGTAGCAATGTTTTTTGACTTACCTTCATATCTTGTCATAAATTTCATGATAACAATTTTAGATTTTTTTTCCCTCTTGATTTCTTCATGTAATTTGACTTCTTTTATGCCTAGTGAATTTGTTTGAATGCAAAATACTATGTATATATAAACTGATTTTAGTGTTATGAAGGACGTTACATTTCTTCAAAGAGGATTTAATTTTGCTTCTGGTTGACAGTTAGGTTAAGGGCAAAAAACCTTATTCTTTAAAGTTACTATTAATTTGATTTCATTTTCTTGGGAATGACGGTGGATTTCCCTTCATCCTTACTCCTAAAATGTAATCCTTCAAGATTTGTGACAGAAATCTGAAGTGTTTGTCTAACACTTTCCTCTTTGCTCAGAACCATACATTTGTTCCATCGCTCCTGTGTATGTACACATAGAGGCAGTGTGTGTAGCCATTCCTGTTCTCACACACAGGATTTATTATTATTATTATTATTATTATTAATATATGTGTTTCTCAATTACCTTTTGGACAGTTAGGGAGATTTTTCATTTCTGATCCAATCTCCACACAACAAAACCGCTGTTTCATTAGAGGTGATTATAAACAGTGCCACCTTTAGAGTAAGCAGAATCTCAGGCAAAATGGATTTTTGGGAGGTCCTATCTGTATTGAAGGAGCTCTGGTAGCGTAGTGGTTATGAATCGGGCTGCGAGCTGAAAGATCAGCAGTTCGAAACTACCAGCTGTTCCATGGGAGAAAGATGAGGCTTTCTGCTGCCATAAAGATTTACAGCCTCAGAAACCCCTGTATAGGGTCGCTATGAGTCAGAACCGACTCTGCCCTACATAACCAAACAATCTCCTATATTGAGGAGTCCTAGTGTCGCACTATGGGTTAATGCCCCAGACTGCAAAGCCGTTTGAACTGCTAGGTCGGCGGTTCAAGCTCACCAGCTGCTCCAGGGAAACCCTATACAGGGTCGAAATTGACTCGACAGCACTTAACAACTACAACAATCTGTACTGAAGAGCCGACTTTACGGCACTTAACAACAGCAACAACATCTGTAGTGACGAAATGATTAAAGGATACACTTCAATCGGGTCTATGCAATCTATTAAGGAGCTCTGGTAGCATAATGGTTATGAATAGGGCTGCGAACCTTTAAGCACAGCAGTTGGAAACTACCAGTCACTCCATGGGAGAAAGAGGAGACTTTCTGCTGCCGTAAAGATTAACAGCCTCGGAAACCCTAAGCAGGGTCACTATGAGTCAGAACCGACACGACAGCACTTAACAACAACAACATGCAATTTATTACCAGTAAGGGTTTTTTTTGATAGTGGGCAGAGAATTATTTTTTCATTGTCTGCTGAATGCACCAGTTGGTTCTTTGTAATATACAGGTCTTGTCTCTTTCTGTTTAGGTTCAAGAATCATTTGTATGTGCTTCTAATATAGACATATGATTGTTCCTGTGTAACTTCATATTTTCCACCTGTAGAAAAAGGCAATAATATCATTATTAATTACAATGCCTTGGTTCTTTCAAACCAGTTTTTATTGAAATAATGTACATCTTAACTTTGTAGAATTATAATAATGCCCATTTAATGCTAGCTAGGCACTGACCTGTTAGCCACAAGGTCAGTAGTTCAAACCCACCAGTTGCTCCTTGGAAACCCTATACAAGGCCACTATGAATTAGAAACTGACTCCACTGCACTTAACAACAGCATTGCTACTATATGAATTTGTATCATCTAAGGTGCACCTGACCCAAGCCATGGTATTTTCAATAACCTCGTATACATGTGAAAGCTGGACAATGAATAAGGAAGACCATAGAAGAATTGATACTTTTGAGTTATGGTGTTGGAGGAGAATATTGAAAGTGCCATGGGCTGCAAAAAGAACCAACCGATCTATGTTGGAAGAAGTGCAGCCAGAGTGCTCCTTGAAAGCCAGGATGGCCAAACTTTGTCTCTCATACTTTGGACATATTGTCAGGAGGGAGCAGTCACTGGAGAAGGAAATCATGATTGGTAAGGTGGAGGGTCAGAGAAAAAGAAGAAGATCCCCAGCGAGATGGACTGGCCAAGTGGCAGCATCAACGGGCTCGTGTGTCAACAATAATGACGTTGGCCCAGGATCCGGCAGTGTTTCATTCTATTGTGCATAAGGTCACTATGAGTCGGCACCAACTCAGTGGCACCTAACAAGAACAATATAATAAAAAAGATGCCAAAGTCTTCATTTTACTTGGATCTACAATCAACACTCAGAAATCCAAGGGCGTATTGAATTACACAAATCTGCTATAAAAGTTCTCTTTAAAATGTTCAAGAAGAAAGATATCAGTTTGAGGACAAAGATGCCCCTCACCCAAACCATATTTTTTTCAATAGCTTCATATGCATGTGCAAGATAGACAATGAATAAGAAAGAACATTAAAAAGTTGATGCGTTTGAGTTTGGGTGCTGGAGTAGATATTAAAAGTATCATGGACTGCCAGGAGAACAAACAAAACTGTATTGAAAGAAGTATACCCAGAATGCCCCTTAGAAACCAGGATAGACTTCGTCTTTCCTACTCTGGACATGTTACCAGGAGGGACTAGTCCCTGTAGAGGGAATATCATGCTTGGTAAAGTGGTGGATACTGAAGAGTAGGAAGATCTAAATGCAATGGATTGGCACAATGGTAGCAGCAATGGCTCAAACTTACCCATATTTGTGGGGATGGTGCATGTTCGAGCAGTGTTTTGTTCTGTTGTGCATGGGGTCATTATGAGTCAGAGCTGACTCAACAGCACTTAACAACAACTTCATTAAAAAAAATAATAATAAAATAAGTAAATAAAGGAAAAAAGCTTTGCCATCGAGTCAATTCCAACTCATAGGGCAGAGTAGGCTGTACATTTACAGTGACAAACTGCCACATCTTTCTCCTGTTGGTAGGTTTAAACCACCAATTTCTGTTAGCAATACCCTTAACCACTGTACAACCATAGTTCCCATCATCTGTTATGTTGTTGTTGTTATGTGCCATGGAGTCAGTTCCAACTCATAGCGACTCTGTACAGGGTTTTCAAGGCTGTAAATCTTTAAGGGAGCAGAAAGCCTCATCTTTCTCCCACAGAGCAGCTGGTAGTTTCGAACGGCTGACCATGAGTTTAGCAGCCCAATTTGTAACCACTACCCTACCAGAGCTCCTTATAGTTTTCATAAATACTAGTTTCTCCAATAGCTCTCTAATAAATTATAATTGAGCATCTTTGATAATTTCCCAGCATATGCAGAAAAATGTAAATGATAATTTCTGCTAAATTTACTTTTTGGAATTTTAAAACACAAACAGAACTATGCCTCTTCTAACTGTATTGTTTCTGTCAGTATAAGCTAGAATCACTGTATTCTTAGAATACACTTTCAGTATTGCTCACATGACCACAAAATGGAAAGACAAATAAGAACTCACAGACAAATAAAAAATCATCCCATTTGTATATGGAAGATTCAGCTTTTGAGTAGCACAACTTTGGTTCAAACCAGGATGGCATACTGCCATCCATTGATGAAGGCAAGAAACATCTTTGGAAGGGCCAATGATCTTGAAAATTCTAGCAGAAGATAGGTATGGCCAAGTCCAGAGGACTGCCAATGCATGACACACAGCTGTGGAATGGGGGAGGGGGTGAGAAAAGTCCAAACTTTAATTACAAGGACACAGATAAGTTAAAAGTTAAAGGATGAAAAATTCAAACTATGGATATAATAACCATAAGAAAATGCTGTTGTTAAGTACTGTAGAATCGGTTCTAACTTGTAGCGACCCTGTGCAGGGTATCGGAGGAACAGCTTGTGGGTGTGAACAGTTCACCTTGGCTTTCAAAATCCAGAGCTGATCCTACAGTGCCACACATAAACCCAGGAAAATAGTATAGAAGTACTGATGTAAAAATATTTTCCTAAGGAAAAGAAAATTACTAGAGATTAAAAAAAAGATATCTTATACCGGCTAAAAAGTCGATTCAACATATTACACACTATGTCAAGAGAATT
>NW_006408617.1:2044217-2047226 GCF_000296735.1 Chrysochloris asiatica
ACTCAAGTGTGGCAGCAGTAGTGAGGTTGGCCCAGGATCAGACATTGTTTCCTTCTGCTGTGCATGGGGTCGCTATGAGTCGGTTCCGACTCGATGGCACCTGAGAACAACAACAACAACAACAACAAAAAAGTCGATTCAATAAAGAAAAGTAATAACAGTTAGTGTATAATTCACCTAACAAATACCTTTAAAAATATTTGAACTATGAAATTACAAGTTAAGTAAACTGTTATTATAGGATTATAAAATACCCATAGTCTTTTTAAAAAATATGTTAACTTCATCCGTTTAAGTAATTTGAGGAACACATTACTTGCCACAAATTTGCCCACTAATCTGATTTCCCATCCCGTGAAGTGAAAACTGCTAAACTCAGTCACTTTGAGACTGCTGTATGTAATTCATATAACTGCCACCAGATGGCAGTAGCTATCTGTTTTAACAATTGCTTGACCTAATTATTTTCTGTTTTGAATTTTTATTATTGATGCAGTGTGTATTCATTAGTGGAAGGCATATAAAAGCAAGGTGCATTTCTCAAATTTTTAAATAAAATATGTTACTGGTGTTAAGTGCTGTGGAGTCTATTTCGACTCATACAGACCCTATATGGTGTTTCCGGGGAAGTGTTGGTTGGTTTGAACCGCCAAACTTGAGGTTCAAACAACAGACCTTGCGGCCCTGTGCTTTATCCTACAGCGCCACATCAGGACTTCATAGATTTCCATATATATTATGTGGGACATATATGTCCTTCTCGTCTCTGGGACATGTCGGATATACTTGTTACTCTGTACTCCAGGGGTAAAATTATGTTCCTCTGGAGTAGGTGAAACGAGGGCAGTATTAGTGGGACACATGTCCCTCTGAACGACAGGGTCACTATGAGTTGGAAACGACTCCACAGCACATAACCACCACCACCAAATCCTTTGACAGATGCATACAATTTAGGTTGTCTGAATATATAGTATTTGCATGAATGTGGAATCGTCATACATTTGGCAACTTTCTGGTGTGGTTCTGTAAGATAAGCACTGGACCCAAAGTTGGTTTGAACCAAAAGGTTGGTGGTTCAAATATACCAGTCACTCATCAGAAACCCTATATAGGGTCATTGTGAGTCAAAAGAGACTCAACAGCACTTAACAATAACACTTTGGATTGTGGCTTTGTAGGATAAGCACTCGACTGCAAGTTTTGTTTGACTACCAAGGTCAGCAATTCAAACTCACCAGTTGCTCTTTGTAAACCCTATACAATGTCATTATGGGTTGGAACTGACTTGATGGCACTAACAACTTTGGCATACCCTTATAAGGTTTGTTGTTGTTGTTGTTATGTGCTGTGGAGTCGGTTCCAACTCATAGCAACCCTGTACAGGGTTTCCGAGGCTGTAAATCCCTACAGGAGCAGAAAGCCTCATCTTTCTCCCATGGAACAATGGAACATGCTGGTAGTTTCGAACTGCTGACTTTGCGGTTCGCAGCCTGATTCGTACCCACTACGCTACCAGAGCTCTCTCCCAGTAAAAAGGAAAATGAGACTAAGGTTTTGCAAAGTCTCACTTATAGAGTGCATTACATCAGACATGCTCTGTAACAGCAGTAATTAATTGCCCATGAACATTTGTTTTATTTCAAGTCATTTTACAGGTCTCTTCTTGGTAGCTGTATGCAGTGTCAGTGAGAAAGAAGCTACTCAACAAACCCCAGAGGAGGAATATGTTGCTGTTTACAGTGCTGTCCAGTAGTTTCCGACCCATAGCGACCCTGTGTAGGGTTTCTGAGGAGTGGCTGGCGACCTTAAACTGAGGATGTAGGTGGGTGCTATATGTCCCATGGGTCGTGAAATGATTAAAGGATATGCTGAACAAGGAAAATCTACTAGCAAATGTCAAGCCAGCACTTGTTTAAAACTGATCCCTTGTTATGGTAGTTATAGAAAACTTATTTTAACCAAAAAATATTTAAAAACTCAATATATGCATATCATTGGGCAATCCAGCTATCATTGTTGTGAAGTGCCGTTGAGTCATTTCTGATCCATAGCGACCCTGTATAGGGTTTTCGAGGAGCAGTTGGTGAGCTTGAACTGCTGACCTTGCAGTTCAAACAGCTTTGCAGTCTGGCGCATTAACCCACAGCACCACACTAGGACTCCAATCCAGTAGTTACTGAATTTTTGCCATAGAGAAGACTATGAACTCATGGAAAATATAAATGAGTCTACAGAGAATAACAATATTGTGTGCTAAGGACTATGAGCACAGATGTAAAGTATTCTATGTGTTCATATTACATGCACACCTGTTCTGACTTAGTAGGTTAAGGAAGGCTTCCTGAAAGGCCTGGTTTGTTCTCTTTAATATATGAAAACCACCATCAGATAGATGCATACAAACCTATCAAAGAAAACTAAAAGAGGATAGAGATAGCCAGCAAAATACATGGAAGAGGAGGTCTCCACAAAGAGAAATAGCATGTACAAAACCCGAGAGATTTTTCACGCTACCTAAAGATCTTCTTGTGTGGTGCTGTAGAATCAGCACTGGACTGTGAACCACAAAGTTGACAGTTCAAACCCACCAGATGCTCCTTGGACACCCTATACAGGGTCGCTATGAGTCCAAACTAAGGAGCTCTGGTAGTGTAGTGGTTATGAATCTGGCTGCTAATCTCATGGTCAGCAGTTCAAAACTACCAGCTGTGCCACGAGAGAAAGATGAGGCTTTCTGCTCCCATAAATATTTGCAGGCTTGGAAACCCTGTACAGGGTCGCTATGAGTCGGAACCGACTCCATGGCACATAACAACAACAACAACAGCATCTGTATTGAGGAAGGAGCTCTGGTAGTGTAGTGGTTACAAATCAGGCTGCTAATCTCATGGTCAGCAGTTCGAAACTACCAGCTGTGCCACGAGAGAAAGATGAGGCTTTCTGTTCCCATAAAGATTTGCAGGCTCGGAAACCCTGTGCAGGGTCACTATGAGTTGGAACCGACTG
>NW_006408617.1:2047326-2054860 GCF_000296735.1 Chrysochloris asiatica
AACAACAACAACAACAAAGAAGTTATGTGACTGGAACACAGATAACTAAAAAAGTTCAAATAATGTCATTGAGTTATATGGAAATATAGCCTGAAGAACAATTCAAAAGAACTATAAAACCACACACTTCCACATTCTTTAGCAGATTAATTTTACCAAATGTATGAGGGTGACTCAAAAACACCACTATCAGATTATGTAAACATTTATTAAATAAAAATATCAAAAGTTGAAGCTATTGTTTCTTGACATATCCTTCACTGGGTCTTTATGCTTCTGAAGACAGTGTTTACATCCCTGTAAGTATTGTATTATTCCCCAAATAATTCAGTGCTCTTGAATTACACCACATCAAAGCAGCATTTTGACATCCTCCAGGACCTCAAATCATGCTCCTTTTGAATGTTCTTTGAGTTCGGGGAACAAAAAGAAGTCTGAAGAGGCAAGATCAGGAATGAAAGGTGGATGGGATAAGGATTCACAACTCTAGGGCAGCAAAATGCCACTCTCAGAGAATGATCAGATACATTGTCATGAAGACAAAGTTTGCTGGCCTTTTTCTCACCAATACAGGTTTCAATTTTCTTACAACTTCTTCCTATTAAGCCTCCATGATTATCTTGCACCAACTGAGAAAATCTATCAAGATTTCCTTTTTGGAATATAAAAAACAAGAACTAAACAGTTGCTATAACCTGCTGAGCTGACCTCTCTGCAACTGGTCCAACAGATCCCTCAAGGCCACTGTTTTGATTGGACTTGAATGTACCCTAATGAGACTAATGTATGCTGAGCAAATAATTTTACAAGCTGGATTATATGAAGAAGAATGTGGCATCAGGATTGAAGGAAGACTTGTTACAACTTGCGATATGCAGATGATACAACCTTGCTTGCTGAAAGCAAACAGGACTTGAAATATAATGAAACTTAAAGACCACAGCCTTCGGTTTGGGTTGCAACTCAATATAAAAAACAAAAACAAAAACAAAATCCTCACCACTGGACCAATAAACAACATCCATATAGATGGAGAAAAGATTGAAGTTGTCAATGACTTCATTTTGCTCAGACCAACCATCAATACTCAAGGAAGCAGCAGGAAAGAAATCAAACGATGTAGTATACTGGCAAATCTGCTGCACAAGAACTCTTAAAAGTGTTGAAGAGCACAGATGTCAGTTTGAGGACTAAGGTGTGGCTGGTCCAAATCACAGTATTTTTAATAACTTCACATGCATGTGAAAGTGAGGCAGTGAATAGAATAGAAGCATTTCAATTATGGTGCTGAAGGAAAATATTGAAAGTACCGTAGACTGCCAAAAGAACAAACAGATCTGTGTTGGAAAAAGTAGAGCCAGAGTGCTGCTTGGAAGCCAGAATGACCAGATTTCATCTCTCATACTTTGGACATATTGCCAGGAGGGACAAGTCACTGGAGAAGGCTATCATGCTTGGTAAAGTGAAGGGTCAGAGAAGAAGATTAAGAACCTTGGCAAGATGAATTGGCACAATTGTAGCAGCAATGATCTTGGGCATGGCAGTGATTGTGAGGCTGGCTCAGGACTAGGCAGTGTTTCATTCTGTTTCATTCATATCATACGGTCAATATGAGTCAGTACCAACTCGATGGCACCTAACAACAACAGTAATGAGACTAAGACAATTGTATTACTGAGTGAATTTGTGTGTAGCTATCCAATGATCACAAAAAATACTTTAAACATGTTTTGTTTGGATATATAAAAAGGAGCTTTAAAAGCAGTACAGTTTGACTTACCCTCATATAAGGAATAAATTGTTGTTGTTAAGTGTCATTGAGCTCGTTCTGACTCATAGTGACCCTCTAAAGGGTTTCCAAGGAGCTGCTGGTGGGTTTGAACTGCCAATCTTGTAGTTCGAAGTCTAGTGTTGATCTTACAGCATGATACCAGGAGTCCAAGGGATGAATAGTTCTTTCTAATACAGTTGTTCTACGAAACAGAAGGGAGTAGAAAAGATAATGATCCATCCAACACATACTATGAGTTGTTAGGTGTTGTTGAGTGAATAATAGCCATGTTATTTACAAGAGAATGAAACACTGCACAGTCTTGTACCACCCTCACAATCACTGCGATGCTGAGCTCATTGTTGAAGTCCATCTTGCTGAGTGTCTTCCTCTTTTTTGCTCATGCGCTACTTTTTCAAGCATGATGTCCTTTTCTAGGGGCTAGTTCCTCCTAATAATATGTCCAAAGTACATACAGACAAAGTCTTGTCATCCTTGCTTCTAAGGAGCATTCTGGCTGTATTTTTACTGAGACAAGTTTATTCATTCTCCTGGAAGCATGGTATAGTCAGTATTCTTCACCAACCTCATAATTCAAATGAATCAACTCTTCTTGATCTTCCTTATTCGTTGTCCAGCTTCCCCATGGAGATGAGGCAATTGAAAACACCATATCAGGCACACCTTAATTCTCAAAGTGATAGTTTTTAAAACCTTAAAGAAGTCTTTTGCAGCAGATCTGCCCAATTCAATATGCCATTTGATTTTTTTGACTGGGGCTTCCATAAATGTTGATTGTGGATCGAAATAAAATGAAATCATTGAAAATTTCGATTTTTTTTTCATTTAGCATGATGCTACTTATCAGCCCTAAGATATAATTTATTCTGTCAGCCCTAAAATATAATTTATTTTGTTGGTGGTGTTGCTAAGTACTGTTGAGTCAGTTCCGACTCATAGAGAACCTGTTTAGGGTTTCCAAGGAGCAGTTGATGAGCTTGAACCACCAACCTTGCAGCTCAAAGTGACCTTGCAGTCCAGCACATTATCCTGCAGCACTACACCAGGCCTTATTTATTTTGTTGTTGTTGTTGTTGTTGTTACGTGCCGTGGAGTCGGTGCTGACTCATATCATAGTGACCCTGTACAGGTTTTCCGAGGCTGTAAATCTTTTCTGGAGCAGAAAGCCTCATCTTTCTCCTATAGAACAGCTGGTAGTTTCGAACTGCTGACCTTGCAGTTCACAGCCCGATTTGTAACCGCTACACCACCAGAGGCACTCTCAATTGACAGAGCAATGAAATATATGTGTGCATATTGGAGTCCTGGTATGGTGCTGTGGGTTAATGCCCTGGACTGCAAGGTCAGTATGACTCTCAAGGTCTGTGGTTCAAGATCATCGGCCACTCCTCAGAGACTCTACACGGGATTGCTATGAGTCAGAACTGACTCAATGGCCCTTAACAACAACATATGCACATATTGGAAACATAGATGGATGGATGGATTGATAGATGGATGGACTGATAAAAATATAAATTGAGTCTATAAGACTGAAGGCAAAATAAAGTTATTCCTTATGAGGAAACAAATAATTCTGCTATATGCTTATAATGAAATAGAACAGTTAAGTAAACAGATTGTGGGATCCAGGTTTCTCACTTCTGGAGCAGAAATTTAAAGATCTATCCTAAACAAGAGGAGGAGAAGAATAGCACTCAATGCAATAATGAATTGGGATAAGAGCTATAATTTAAACTTCTGTTTAATATATATACAGATGGTTGCATCTTAAATATTTCCTTCCTTCTTTTTTTTTTTTTTTTAAAGGTTTTCATTGTGAATTGACTGAAAGTCCACAGGGCAGATTATCAGTTTTACATTCAACAAACCATACACCTTGTTTCATTACAATGATTATAATCCCCTCCATGTACCATCAGTTAATAGTGTTTCTTTCTATCCACTTTAGATTTAAATAACAAAACGCTCAGGCATATATAATATTTTACACCACCAAAGGGCACATTCTGAAAGTCTGCCTCTTGGCCACCAGCTCTTAGTCCCTCTCTTCCCATGAAATCTGGAGTCCTTAGCTGCTCCCCCTCTCCATGTCCCCATCTCTGTCTCCATCTCTGGTGTCGCTGCTTCTCTGGATAAGGTCCCGCACTCTGCTTGTGCTCTTCTCCCCTGATGGTCCTAGGGTTCTCTGTTTCTGGACTGTAAGATTAACCACTCCCTTGTTTTTTTTAACAAAACTTCTACGTCTACAATTGTGAGTTTCCTTATTTTTAATTTATTTTCATTTATTTCTTTCTTTTGAAGGCCTTGATTTAGGTAACTTCAATGTTTTCGTTCTTTCTTTTACCCTGAAACACATATGTAAAGTTATATCTTTGTTGTTGTTTTTTTTAAATGCTGTTTTAATTATAATTCAGAAACTTTAAAATTGAGCTATGTCATTTTCCCTTCTGTCATTCCATAACTTCTCTATCATCCCTAATATATTCTTTATTTGTTCATGCTTTCAAACACATGATGTTATGAATTACTTTTTTTTTTCTTCGTCTTCAAGTTTTTATTGTGAATTGAGTGAAAGTTTACACGGAAGATCATCAGTTTTACATTCGACAAATCATATACTTTGTTTTGTGAGACCAAAGAGAAAAGACTCCATTTTGTACTTTGGCCAGAGCACGTCCTGCTGTTCCAGGAATGTGCCAAGTCAGCTCGTGCTGCATGAGAATAGCCCTTCACCCCTAGCAAACAGCAAAAAGTAGATAAACATAGCCTACAATTCAAGGCCAGATGATATATGTTTTCTCTTTTCCTAACCCAGCAGCTCAGGCTGCCAATAATGACCAATCAGATTGTAACACCCCATACCTCACAAAATGTAAACCAATCCTGGAGTAGCTAAACTGAAAACCCATGAGCTTGCTTGTAACCTCTATAAACCACCACCCCCGCACCCCCTACCCCCCGACAGAGTTCGGGGCCTCCATCCCTATTTGCATCAGCATCAGCTCCTTGGTGGTCTTTGGGGACCTTGAAATCTGGGCATTGCAGTTTCATTACAATGATTATAATCCCCTTCATGTACCATCAGTTAACAGTATTTTTCTCTATTCATTTTAGCTCTTTTTTTTTTTTTTTAACACTCAGGCATATATAATAATTTAAACCACCAAAGGACACATTCTGCAAGCTTGCCTCCTGGCCTCCGGCTCTCAGTGCCTCTCTTTCCAGGAATCTAGAGTCCTTACTGCTCCCTCTCTCCATGTCTGCCCTTGTCTCCGGTGTTTCTGCTTCTCTGGATAGGGGCCTGCATTCAGCTTGTGCTTGTCTCCCTTGATAGTCCTAGGGTCCTCTTGAAACACTTTTAGAGTGCATTTTTCTCAGAGAACATGGCTCTAGGGGAATAGCTCAGTCAGGACAGCTTGATTAAGCCTCACATATCCATACAAACAAAGGCTTGTAACTCAACGTTTTCTGTAAATGGTGAGAGCATGCATCCTTGCCCCATTCTGGATCTATAGGGAAAAGCCATCAGTAATTCAACCTCAGTTAAGAGATTTGCTATCTCACTCCCCTTGAGTGGATTCCAACTAATAGAAACTCTATAGGACAGAGTAGAACTGTTCTATAGAGTTACTGAGGCTTTAAATCTTTACGCAAGCTGACTGCCTCATCTTTCTCCTGCAGAGCAGCTGATGAGTTTAAACTTCCAACCTTTTGGCTAACAGTCCAATGTTTAACCTACTGTGCCACCAGGGAGCCTGATATTTGCTATAGCTTTTAAAAAAGATATCTCTTCCAACTAAGGAGTTTCCTTTCTGTTCTTTGCTTACTAAGGCTTGTTACTATAAATAAGTGTTATTGTAGAAATTGCTTTCTCTGCATCAAGAGTGACAATCATATGATATTTCCTCTCTTTTCTCAAAACATGGTAAATTGCATTTTTAAGTGGTAATTTTGCCTGCCTCCTACAAGCATTGATTTATTTAATATAATTCTAATAAAATTTGAAGTGTTTTAATGTATTATACTTTTATTTAGTAAATTAAATAATATACTTAATAAATTAAAATAATACTTAATGACAAATTATTTAGACTCCAATTTCATTTCAAAATAAATTAACTTGATATTTGATAATCATAATAAATTATTGTGTCTTGGAGATGTTTGATAAATGTATTGTGATCTCATAAAAATGTTTATATTTTAGCAGTGCTTTCTGAAATAAATATGAGTGGGTTTAAAGTTCATGGGAAAATTTCATTTTCCTTTAATTCCATTTTTCACAATTTTTTGAAGCCCTCGTGTACAGATGAAATGATGTAATGTTAAGGATTTGCTTCAAAATAATGTAGGAGACGGAGGCAGATGGAAGAGTGATTGAGTTAGGATTGGCCAGGGGTTCATATTACCAAAAATCAAACTCACTGCCATTGAGGAGGCACATGAGAGCCACTCCCCCAACTTCTGAGGCTGTAAATCTTTATGAGAACAGAAAGCCTCTTCTTTCTTCCATGGAGTGGTTTGTGGGTTCGAACTATTGGCCTCGCAGTTATCAGTCCCAAATGTAATCCACTAGACCACTAAGGGCTTCTTGGGTTTATGTTAGCTGATATTTATTTTACTATTCTATTTCAAATATGTGGAAACTCCTACACAATAAAAACTGAAAAAATATTTTGAAAATGGCATTTTTAGCACATAGCTCATAATATGTTTCCTGAGTTTAAGTCATGTATTTCGACTCAGCTTCTATTTCTTAATCTTATACCATCTAACACAAGTGCAATTATAACAATTTTTAATTATTACTGTTTTAGGGAATTAAGCAGAATTTTACACAGACCAAACTAATAACTTACTTCTGGGTTTATTTGCCTGCCAGGTGTATTTTCCCTTCTGGTCAACATTCTTTTCTATTTCTGTCTCCACTTCACTCTCCTTTTTAGAAAGTCTCCATTATATGGTTACCATGGAAATTGATTTCTTCCTCATCAATTTTTCCAGTCATTTAAAGCTCTTTGTTTTATAGAATATATTCTGTACATCTTTAATTCTTCAGGGATACCCCACCCACCTGGAGTATTAATACTAAATTTTTGTTTTCCTACTTCCATTTAATTAATTTTCCTCACTAAAGGTTTACTATATCCTTAGAATCATAATTTTAGCAGAGTATCCCCCATTATAAACAATGTCCTATAGATGTCACTATACACCATGCATTAAGGCTTCTTACTTAACAAATAGATATTTTGACAAAACTCTATTGCATTTGTTGTTGTTAAATGCTGTGAAGTTGGTTCCAACTCACAGTGACCCTCTTTAAGGTTTCTGAGGATGAGCTGATGAGTTTGAACCATTGACTTTTTGGTTCAAACAGTCGAGTGCTTATCCTATAGCTCAACACCAGGACTTTATATTCCACAAAGGCTTATAAAATTATGACTTCTGGTGAGTATAATAAGATCTAGCCTGACATTACAGAGAATTTGTGATTATATTAACAAAATAAACTACAAACATTCTGAAATCTTTATTAAATAATCTACGTTGTTGTCATTAGTTGCCATTGAGTTGATTGTGTCTTATGGCAACCCATGTGGTTCAGAATAGAACTGTGCTCTCTAAGGCTTTCAAGGTGTAACTTTTCAGAAACAGATCACCAGACCTTTTTTCTGAGGTACTTCTGGATGGGTTTGAAGTCCTGAGCTTAATTGTTTGTACCATCTAGAGTCTAAA
>NW_006408617.1:2055188-2058455 GCF_000296735.1 Chrysochloris asiatica
GCTGACCTTAAGGTTCGCAGCCCGATTCGTAACCACTACGCTACCAGAGCTCCTTATCTTGACATTATACCAGGTACCAAATTAGGAAATGGGACATATATAGGAAGCTAGGAACATATGGGAACAGATAGCTCTAGGTTTAGGAGGGAGGTGGGAAATATAATATACATATATGTATACATAATTATTTGAAGGCACATACATATCCACATTGTTATACATACACAAACATATGGTACTCCTGGTGTGGCACTGTAGGATCAACACTGGACTGCAAACCATAAGGTCAGCAGCTCAAACCTATCAGCTGCTCCTCAGAAACTCTATATAGGTCACTATAAGTCAGAATCTACTTAACAACAACAATACATACATATGCATATAAATACATGCATATATAAATACATTAAAGCAGGAGCATTTCATATTTGAAGAAGCCCTGATGATGTAATGGTTAAGCACTCAGTTACTATTGGAAAGGTTAGAGATTCGAACACACCAGATACACTAGAAAAGGCCTGCCACTGTGCTTCTGTAAAGATTACAGCATAGGAAACTCTAGACACAGTTCTTCTCTATCCTACAGGATTACTTTGAGTCAGAATTTAGTTGGTGGCATACAACAACAACATTTAATATTTGGCCTTCAAGTGGTATGGCTGCAAATGGTTTTTTTTCCAAGAAGCATTATTAGATGATTTCATATTAGATTCAAAGCAATAGTCTTATGCTTTGGTGGCAAATGATGATTGTATTATGGTTTTCATGCACATAATAAATTCAAGAGAATCACTTCTGTCTGAAAGTGATAAAAGGAACATTCAGGATCACATTTAGACACTTCATAGATGAAAAATGACCTGGCTAAAGTCACAAAGGACATTTCAGACACAATGAAATTGCCATGACATGTGTGGCTTTTATTTCTCTTAGAAATGAAGACCTAGGCTGATTAGTCTAATTAAGAAGCTGGAACAGCTGGGACAAGAACAATGTTCAGAGCAAGTCTGTACAATTATACGGACAACTAAATCCATGGAATATCTATTCAGTGGCAGTTATTATGCTGAACTTATTATATGGCAGTTTTATAAGAGTCATCTTGCATAATCCTCATAAGTATTTTACATGGAAAAGTAAGTATTTGGGATTGTTTGAAAGCATTGCTACTATGGTAGAGAGAGAAATTATGATTGCCAGAGAACAGATAATAATAATAATAGTTATTGAACATCTACTGAAAGTCTGGCTAAAATTATAATGAGGATAATTTATTTATTATTTACTGTCTGTAAGACATTGTACTAGACTCAGCATAATCACATATATCTCTTATCTAAAAATAGCTTTGAGAGAAAATGCTGTTACTAAAATTTATTTATGAAAAAAAAAAGACTAGGGAATCAAAAGAATAGTTAAATTGCACAAAGTTACCCACCTACCAGTAATCGGAGCTAAGATTTTAATCCAAAACCTATTATGTTTCATGGATAGCTCTAAGCATAGGAGGGATGGTAAAATATACATATGCACATATGATCACATATATGCATATAAATAAAAACATATATAAAGGAGCCCTCATGTCTCAATTGTTTCATGCTCTCTTGGCTGCTAAACATAAGGTCGGTGGTTAGAGCTCCACAAGAAAAAGACATTGTGTTATGTCTGCTCCCATAATGATCATAGTCAAGAAAAGTCTATGGACAGTTCTTCTCTATCCACAGGGTCACTATGAGTTAGAATCGACTTGACAACACCCCCCTACAACAGCAATATACAGATCTTATATGGCACTGTGGGTTAATGAGCTGGACTGCAAAGTTGGTTTGAACTGCAAAGTGAGCGTTTCAAGCTCACCAGCCCCTTAGAGACCCAATAGAGGCTTGGAACTGACTCTGTGACATTTAATAACACATGTTTGTTGTTTTTGTT
Organism: Chrysochloris asiatica; assembly: GCF_000296735.1. Lineage (NCBI taxonomy): Eukaryota > Metazoa > Chordata > Mammalia > Afrosoricida > Chrysochloridae > Chrysochloris > Chrysochloris asiatica. The sequence goes on from NW_006408617.1 coordinate 2,057,124, forward strand.
GTTGTTAAGTACCAGTTTTTGATAATATGGTACCTCTTAAAATGATTGAAAATTGGCAAATTATTTTTGATACAGTTACTCTGTATTCTTTCCAACATTTTTTTTTTTGCTTCCTGTGTCATTCCATATTTTGCCTCTAAAATCTTTCAGAAATGCAACCCGAGGCTCTGACTTTTTCTTTAGTTCTTTCACTTTGAGAAATGCTGAGCATGTTCTTCCTTATGTCCAGCCTTTTGCACATTTCATTGTAATACTTTATCTTCTTAAACGGCCCTTTGGAATTTTTGTTCAACTCTTTTACATCCTAATTTCTTCCAGTTTCCTTATATTCTTTATGTTTAAGAAAAAGTTTCAGTGTCTCTTCTGATATCATTTTGATCTCTTTTTTAATTATCTTTTTAAATGACCTTCTGCTTCCTTTATGGATGATGTTCTTGGTATCATCCCACAACTCCTCTGCTTTTCAGTCATTGTCTAATGCATGAAATCTGTTCGTGAGATGTTTTCTAAATTCAGTTGTGATATACTTAAGGACATAATTGGGCTCTTGTTAACTTGTTTTAATTTTCTTTGGTTTCAGTTTGAACTTGCATATGAGCAACTGATGATCTGTTCCACAGTTGACCCCTGGCCTTGTTTGTAATAAGGATTTTGGAATATATCGAGCTTCTTCATGATCTGTATCTTCGTGTATAGTCAATTTGGTTCCTGTGTATTACATCAGGAGAGATCCAGGTTTACAGTCACCATTTAGGTTGTTAAAAACAGGTATTTCCAATGATTAAGATGTTGGTCTTGCAAAATTCTATTAAGTGTTCTCCAGCACTGTTTCTATCACCAATGGCACATTTTCAATTAATGACCCTTCCTCTTTTGCATTACAATCACTAGTATGTATCAGTGTACCTTGATTACATGTTTGAACAATTTCAGATTGAAGAAATTGGTAGAATTCTTCAATTTCATCATCACTGGCTTTAGTGGTTGTTGTGTAAATTTGGACCATAGTGGTGTTAACTAATATTCATTGCTGTTGTTGTTAAGTGCCATCAAGTAGGTACCGACTCATAGCGACCTTATGCAGAACAGAACGAAACACTGCACAATCATGGGCCAACTTCACTAATGTTGCCATGCTTGAGTCCATCTATGCTGCCACTTGGCCAATCTATCTCGTTGGGAGTCTTCCTAGTTTTCTCTGACCCTCCACCTTAACAAACATGATATCCTTCTCCAGTAATTGGTCCCTCCAGACAATATGTCCAAAGTAGAAGAGACAAAGTTTGGCCATCTTGTCCTCTAAGGGGCACTCTGGCTGCACTTCTTCCAAAA
>NW_006408617.1:2062342-2080519 GCF_000296735.1 Chrysochloris asiatica
TCCTTGGAATTCAGGATGGCCAGACTTCACCTCTCACACTTCGAACATATTTTTAGGAGGGACCAGTTACTGGAGATGGGTATTATGTTTAGTAAACTGGAGGGTCAGAAAAATCAGGAAGCTCCCCAGAGAGATGAATTGGCACAGTGGCAGCAGCAATGTGTTCAGGTGTTGCAATGATTGTAAGAATGTCCCAGGACTGGGAAGTGTTTTGTTCTCTTATACAGAGAGTCACTATGAGTCCGTACTTTACTTGATAACAGCATTATCCACCCAGAAGCACATTTCTTGTGTAGTGATAAGCATTGTGGAAGCCACCCTTTCCTTTTTATTGCTGTACAGTGGTCCTTGGGTACATCTTCAGCTTTGTTTCTATGCTCTCCCCATTTCACTTTTCTTTTCTTTTCTCTCTCCTTTCACTTTTTATTTTTTTTCTTACCAGATTATTATTTTTTTTCTTAACAGTACTTTAGAGTCAAATTCATTGCCATAATCCAGGCCACTTAAGTAGCTGCTTTTGTTTAGTCTGGAGAAAAAAAAACTTTTTTTTTAATGCTCTTTATCTCCACCCAAATACATCTCTTTCCCATCTCTTAATGAAATTCCCAGATTAGAAATCAATTTCTCTGTGTAAATCAATAACCTCTCCAGGCAATCTCTTTCAAAATGAAGATACTCAAGGGAGTATTCATCATTAAGCTCTTAACACCTCTGTGTGAAGGATTTTCATCAGTTTTTTTCTCCACCATGAAAGGGCAGCTTGACCCTGAAAGTGAGACTTGGGTTGTGTGGGACTGAACACATACCTAGGTTGAAAAAATGATTGGTTTCAAAAAGCCAGAGGGATGACAGATCTGTACACATTTCAAATATTTCTGGAGTATCCTCTGTAGGACCACTTTAAGGTACACAGATCATTACTTAGTAATTGAAGTACTCCTAAGGTGCAAAGGACAGAACAGGAGAGGAGTGGCGTAGGATCCCATCAGTGGCCATAACAGTCACCTCATAACAAATAAATTCTAGTCAAAAAGGTTGGTGATGACCTGTGGTATTGGAGATGGTTCTGATGGTAGAGATAGTGGCATATATGTGAGTATGTTCTTGGTGGTGGTGGCTGGGCCTGAAGCAATAGTCTAGGTCCCAATAATGAGAGGAAATGATGCAGGAGAGGAAATTTTTAGCCACATACGATGGTCAGAGTTTTCAGAAACAAATTGTAGAGCAGGTGCTATACAGAAAACATAAGCTACTTGGAAAGCTGATGGCTCATACACTGAAAGGGGACCTTGAAGAAACACTAACAAGTGCCTACTTCTATCAATAACACTGTATATACTTTGCCTGTCTGCTGCAAAACTTCCATGTTCTCAAACTTACAAAACAGTGGGAAGTTTAGCTTTGTAGTCTCTTTGTAGTTTCTAAAAGACTTGTTAAATGCTGTCAAGTCAGTTCTGACTCATAGTGGCTGGTGAGTTTGAACTGCTCACCTCGCAGTTCAAACAGACCTTGTGGTCCAGTACTTGGTCTACTGTACCACAACAGGACTCCTTCTAGGTGACTGCTGTATTGTTGTTAAGTGTTGTCATGTGGGTTCTGGCCCATAGCTACCCTGTATAGGGTTTCTGAGAAGCTGCTGGTGAGCTAGAATCACAGAACTTGCAGTTCACACCTATGTTGCAATTCAATCTGACTTTGCAGGATAGCCCATAATCCTGCAGCTCCACACCAGGGCTCCTATCTATTTATTGTCTTTTTGTTTCTGCTACAAAGAACTGGTTGAGTTTCCTAGAACACAATCAACAAGACAAAGGTGCACTCCACCTTTCCCTTTGTTCTGCACAATTGATGCAAATCAACATTCTCTCAAGTTCCCAAGACCTGAAGCCAAGCAGTGCCAACTGGAAGCTTGAAGGGGTATACATCTGCCTTCTGTTCCACTGCTTTCTTTACTGTTTGTTTGTTTGTTTGTTTGTTTTTTCTGAGAATTTTCAGAGCAAGCTGTATTAGCTATAGACCTATGCCACTGTTGTCTTAGCTGGTAAAAAAAAAAGAAAGAAAGAAACAAACACCTAAGATGATAAAATTGAGCAGTTTTACAAAGCATCAGTGTAAGTTATTTTTTCAGGATGAAAATCCTCTATAGTAAAACAAATTGTAAATTTGTTCTAAGTTTAAAAGTTTTCCCATCAAATTTAAAACTAAAGAGTAAAAATTTGACCTCCAAGAGTAGCTGTTTGTTTACTAACAGTGTAAAAGGTGCAGAATTACTGCTCAGGGTACATTTAAGGCTTATAGAATCGTTTTTTCTAGAAATCCAGTTCATTTCTGAGCATTCTTAAGAGGCTTTTCAGAAAAAAAGACTCAATTTTAAGTATTCCAGCACCACCTTCGAGGCCAGCATTTTCTTTCTTATGAGTATGAGGGTAAGTCAAAAAGCATTGCTAAAAAAATTCATAGAAATATTTATTTTAAAAATAGCAAAATGTGAAACTATTGTTTTTCAACTTATCTTCCATCTAGTTCCAAACACTTCTGGAAGCAACATTTTCATCTCTCTAACCTTTCTGGTAGCGTAGTGGTTACGAGTCAGGCTGCCAATCTCAAGATCAGCAGTTCGAAACTACCAGCAGTTCCAGGGAAGAAAGATGAGGCATTCTGCTCCCATAGAGATTTACAGCCTCAGAAATCCTGCGAGGGTCACTGAGTGGGAACAGACTCCACGGTACTTAACAACAACAACAAACCTTTCCCCCAAAGGTGCGTTCTTTGATTTGTTGTTGTTGTTAAGTGCCATCGAGTCGGGTCCGACCCATAGCGACCCTGTACAGGGTTTCCAAGGGTGTAAGTCTTTACGGGAGCAGAAATCCTCATCTTCTTCCCGCGGAACAGCTGGTAATTTCGAACTGCTGATCTTGTGGTTCGCAGCTCGATTCGTAACCACTACGCTACCAGAGAACACAACTTTCCTGACCCTTTTCTCACCAGTGTAGCTTTCAATTTCCTTAAAATCGATGGTCCTGTATCCTTCGAGGAACGTCATCAAGATTATCCCATTGGAATCATCCAAAAACAGTTGTCATAAATGTCTGAGCAGACCTCTGTGTCTTAAATTTAAGCAGCCCAACAAATATCCTTGGAAGCCACTGTTTTGATTGGACTTTGATCTCTGGATCATATTGGTAAATCCAAGACTTGTCCTCAGTTATGGTTCATTCCATAAAATCACCTTCATTAGTTTTATCTTGTTTTACAAACTGAAGGAGCGATCAGAGCTTTGAGCTAGCTGAATGTTTTTCCCACCCATCAAGCAGAAAAACTTGCTGAGGCTAAGATGGTCACTTAAAATTGAAACTGTCAAACCCCGTGAGATCTCAGCTTCTATAGCTACTATGTCAGCGGCAATTCTAAAGTCTTCTTCCGGGGTTCAGTCCGTTTCTTCATTCATCAAGGCTGATCGTTGAGATCTTCCTGACTTTTCTCAAGATGCTTAATTCATCTAAAACTTGTTTTTTTTGTAAACTTGTTGCATAGTTTCAAAGATTTGGGAGAATATCCACTTGAGTTTTGTTTAAAATTTTATACTAGCCCTGACCTCAAAATAGCTTTTTTCCATGACACAAAAAACATCATTTTTTTGAAGACACCCTAATGAGACTAAGATTAGTATACTGAGAGAACTTTTCTGCAGCCACCCAAGGATTGCAGAGGCATGTTTAAACATATATTGTTTGGAATAAAACTGTGCTTGTATGAACTTGAGTCCTAGTAGCAATATTTCTTGATTTATCCATAGTTGAGTATTTCATATTATGGGTATAATCTCAGTTTATTTACTTTCAGTGACTAATGTTCTAGAAGTTGGCCATTTGGCAAATAAAATTCCTTGCTGAAACAGAGACAGTTACATCACAGTCAGCTTATCTTTTTGAAGGATTGCTATGTTTCTAGGTGCCATCGAATCAGGATCCGGCTCATAGTGACCCTGTACAGGGATTTCAAGGAGCAGCTGGTGACTTGGAACTGCTGGCCTCAATGGCCCAAACTGACATTGCAGTTTACCACATTAACCAGCAACGCCACACCAGAAGTCCTTTTGAAGGATAACAGAACCAAAAAGATAGTATTTGAGTTTTTCTTATGAGCCAAACCAAAAAAACCAAACTCATTGCCATTCAGTTGGTTCCTATTAATGACAAGCCTGTGTGTTAGACAGTAGAAGCACTTCAAAGAGTTTTCTTGGCTGTAATCTTTACAGAAGCAGATTGTTAGGTCTTTCTTCCACGGCACTGCTAGGTAGGCTTGAATCAACAACCTTTTGATTCATAGTTGAGAGAAACTGCTTACATTATCTAGGAAATTTTGAATTGTATTTTAATACCATGACACAATATTTCTTTACCTTTCAGCGAAAATTTACACAGAAAATTAGGTTCCCATTTAACAATTACTACACTGGTGTGTGCTGTGTGTTAATGCTCCAAGACTGCAAAGCCATTTGAACTGCACGGTCGGCAGTTCAAGCTCACTAGCTGCTCCTCGGAAACCCTATACAGGGTCGCTATGGGTCGGAACTGACTCGATGGCACTTAAAAACAACACAAAGTGCTCAGTGACACTAGTTATATTTTTCACAAACTGTCAACATCCTCATTAATTCCATTCTGGATGTTTGGGTCCAGTAAACTGCTTTCCCTGTCCCCTTCGCCTTTCATTTTTGCTTTAGAGTAATTGTTGACCATTTAATCTCATACCGATAGATGACTTTTTAAAGGTGTACAATACACCCATGCACTATTTCTTTTTTGAGTCATTCTGTTATTAGCTAAAAGATGACTTCAGGCAGTAGTTTAAATTCAAAGTTTAAGGAATATCTCAGCACAATTATCCAAGAGAATCCTTTAGTCTCAACTGGTCCAGTAAAGTTGGACTTTTAATTTGGGTTCTGTTCCATGTCCCCCATTCTATCAGGATCCATCTGTTGTGGCATTTATTAGAACAGTCAGCCACAGTAACTAGCTGCCATCTCCTCTGGTCTTAACAGTAGAGGAGGCCTTGGGTCATGCAGACTGTTAGTCTGTCCACTGATTTCTTCTGTAAGTCTTTGGTTTTCTTCTTTCTCTTTTGCTCCACATGAGAAGAGGACACTAGTTGTAACTTATGCAGCAGCCTCTATCCTATTTCTAAATCCGTTTTTAATCTTTCCAATAGATGCTGCTCTCATAATTTTATCCTTTTAAAGTGTTTCTTACCATAATTAAGAAAATAATTCTGCCAACTTCAAACACACATTTCTTAATTCTGAAACTGGAAGGGTTCAAATAATCAAAGTTAAAGTTAGTCTCATGGTCCTGCTACTAGTTAATAGTTACTATTGAGTTGATTTCAACTTAGGATGACAGAGGAGAATTGTGCTCCATAGACTTTTCAGTAAATGATTTTTCCAAAGTAGATAACTCTTCTGAGATATCTCTGGGTAGGTTCACCTACTGGTTAATAGTCAAGTGTATTAATTGTTTGCACCTTCCAGACTTCTATTTCCCTGCTAAAATAGAAAAAATTTAGGCAAGAAAATAATTTATCAGAGATGTTTTTATGTCATCCTGTGCTCCTTTGATGGAAAGCCCTCGTAGCATGGTGGTTACACATTGGACTGCTAATAGCAAGGTTGGAAGTTCAAATCCACCAGTTGCTACATAGGAGAATGATGAGGCTTTCTTCTCTAGTAAGGATTTGTATTCTCTGAAACTCTCTACAGGGTTGCTATGAGTCAGAACCAATTCCATGACATATAGTAGCAGCAGCAGCAGCAGCAGCATTCCTTCTTTGAGTCTCCTTTTAAATAGTTGTTGTGGTTGCAAAGCACTGTCAAGTCAGTTCTGACTCATAGCAACCCTGTATAAAGTTTCTGAGGAGTGGCTGGTGGGTTTGAACCGCCAACCTTGTGGTCATCAATCTAGTGTTTATCTTACAGCAACACACCAGGACTCCTTTAAACAGCTAAGGGGCAATAAATAATTTTTCACTTACTCATCCAGCCTCACTTGTATGACTTAAAAATAAGATTAAAAAAAAAAAAAATCTGAAAATTCATGCAAAAATAACTCACCCAAAATAGGAAGAAAGTGGATAATATATTTATGTATCACCAAACAATTTGCTAGTGACTTACGTGATGTTTCTCCTCAACATTGAAGTTGGCAGGACAGGATGGGTACACTGCTATTCTCTCCAATTTATATCTGGAAATACAACTAAGGTTTAAGGAGCTTGTAACTGGTGTGACTGGATCTCGAAAGATGGTCACCGGTCTCCCGTGTTTCTGGTGAGTTTTTAAAATGCTACTTCATTTATAGAATGTGAACATTCTTCTGATGACATATCACAGATTCTGCTGTTCCTTATAGTCAAGCTGTTAGCATCCTTATAATTCTTATAACCGTGGCATGCATTTATTGTCCTGCTGGTAGACGAACAATATTTATTTTATTCCACATAATGCAGAAGAAAGAATATACTGGAACTAAGGTTTTCCTAGTAGTGAGACCAGGCCTGTTGTGACCTTTCAGTGAACTTGAGACTGTGCAGCAGGTTGCAGGGAGAAGGGGGGATAAGGAGGAGTGGAGGGGTCAGGTGACCACATTGCCATCTGTAGTTCTGGACTGGTCATCTGTCCAGTGCTGACCTTTCAGAACATGATCCAGTGAAATCCAAACCCTGAGAGGGGCTGGCAGGCAAAATCTGCTCCTCAATGTCAGTTTCACTGCTGAGTCGTTTAATTGTCCACTACCACTTGTAAAAGGCCCATTAGTCTTAGGTCATGAACCTCCCATTTAGGATGAATGGATATTCAAACCCTATTTGATTGGAATGCTTTTGTATTAAATGTTTTTCCTTTATAATTATTCATATATAATATTTTAGCAACATAAAATTTAATAGAATGCTATTCCTTTATAAGACTATCTTTAAGAGATTAACACCTGTTGTCAAAGCTGATTTGTAAAGAAATATAATTTTATTAAAATTATATCCCCAATCCACATAATGATGTACATTGCAGCCATGTTTCAGTATGTTAGTAGAATGGTTTTTAATCATTTCTTCTCTGGAAACTTTAAAAAGAAATGAGGCTTAAACTATATTTCTTACAGGAAAGAGATGTCCTTCATCTCATCTGCCTCAGAGTTTTACCAAGCATTTACCCAGTGATCAGTCATTTATTTATTCACTTATCAAAAATATACTGAGCATCTCTCAGGTGTTGCTGTTGTTAAGTGCTGTAGAATCAGTTCCAACTCTTAGCAACTGTGTATAGGGTTCCAAGGAGTAGATGGTGGGTTTGAACTGCCGACCTTGAGTTTAACAGTCCAATGCTGACCTTATAGTGCCACATCAGGAAACCTTGGTTCTGGGACACACTAGGACTGCCAAGTGCTGGGACAACAAAAATTAAAAAGACCCTGTTTGAAATTTAGTTGAGATAAAAGATACATCAAGATGTAATTATAAACCAGTCTTGAAAAGAAAAGACTGTTTATGCATTTGAGATTACAGAGTTGGCACTGAAGACATAAGAGGCTGACATTTTTAAGAGTATAGAACTAATGAAAGCTTAGAACATATGGAATTTGAATTGTTAATGAAAAGCCAGGTAAAGTGACATGCAGGCAAATAGATTTTATGAAAAAGGTTAAGCTAGTGCTAAACATTTTAAATGAGCAGTGATAGTAATAATTGAAGCCATGCAAGTTTATGAAAGAGAAAGAAAGGAAGCCAATTAAAAAGAAATTGCTGAAAATGATCATTTAGTGTATGTTGTTGCTGTTGTTTTCAAGTACTGTCAAGTCAGTTCAGACTCACAGCAAATCTGTATAGGGTTTCCAAGGAGCACTGGTAAGTTTGAACGATGACTTTGCAGTTCAAACCAACCTTGTAGTTCAGTGCATTGTCCTGCAGCTAGAGAAATAAAATGGCAACTATTGATAGCTTAGTACATTCCCAAGGCAGTACAAGTGGTTAACACACTTAGCCGTCAACCAAAAGATTGGTTTATGGTTCAAGTCCACATTGAGGCACCTAAGAGAAATATCAACTACTTCCCCCAAATCACGATTGTAACATCTATAGAGCTCAAATCTACTCTGTCACACATGGGCTCTCATTAGTCAGAACTGACTTGAAGGCAACTGATTTTGAGGATGGGAAGAATTTGAAATGTAGTAAACTAAACAATTTTACAAGGCTATATTAATAAAGGAGCTCTGGTAGCGTAGTGGTTATGAATTGGGCTGCGAACCTTAAGGCCAGCAGTTCGAAACTACCAGCAGCTCAGCGGGAGAAAGATGAGGCGTTCTGCTCCCGTAAAGATTTACAGCCTCGGAAACCCTGTACAAGGTCACTATGGGTCGGAAACGACTCGATGGCGCTTAACAACAACAACAACATATTAATCTTGTAAAATTGTGGCCTTGCTGTGGCGTCCTGATGTGGCGTTGTGAGTTGAGGCATTGGACTGAAAAGTCAGTTTGAACAGCAAGGTCAGTGGTTCAAGCTCACCAGATGCTTTTAGGAAACCCTATACAGAGTCACTATGAGTAGAAACCAACTTGAGGGCACTTAACAACAATATATTAATGTTATCATACCTGAACTTCTAACAGTAATAACACTAGTAAAAAGCTGTGTGAGTTGAAATTCCATTAGTCTTTATTTGAAACGGAAAAGTCTGGCTTTCAAACCCTGTCTACTGGTAATTTTCTTTGGACTTAAAGGCAGTATCATTTCTGGTCTGTACCTCAGTTTACCCAAACCTAAAAGAAAGGTCAGATCTGAAAATTATCTGCCTTTTCTGAGATATTTGAGCATGAGATAACCGAAGTTTCTTGAAAAAAAAAAATCTTTTGTAAATTTGAGATGTATCATTGTTCTAAGTGACCCATATCTTTTTATAAAACGAAGCCTGCTAGAAGTGAAAAATGCCCATCTAAATAGCTGGCAATTATTTAATTATATGACAGTTATATATATCTTCACGTAACATGTGCTTTAAAAAACATGTATCACATAAGTCTAAGGTAATTCTCCAAAGAGGCTATTAGTCTGTTGTGTCACGGGACATTATGTTATTAATAATACACAGATGAAAGAAAATTGTACAGTTAATGTGGTAAGCCAGAGACACAAATTGAGAGTCAAGATTCATTGGTTCTATTTTGAGTTTCACCACTGACTCTTAGCTTTCAGAAGTCACATATTCTTCAAAATAATATTGATCCCTCACAGGGGTACAGGATTTTAAAACCAGATAATTTTTAAAGTTCTTTGAGATCTTCTGAAGCGGTAACATTAATTTTTTTCAATTAGCTAAGGATCTTACACGGTTTCAAAAGCATATGTCATTTCTGTTCTATTATGTACCCACATTACACATAAGGGCTTTGAAATATTTCATATTTAGATAGAGGCATTTTTAAAAGGTAAATTTACTAATTGAGACATGGACATAATCCCATTTACAAGATCTAAAGTAAGTGTTTAAACAACAGTTCTAATAAAAGGTGATAAAGAAATACATAATAAGTATGTTTTGACATAAATGCATACATCAAAATGCATACTTTTATAGCATATCAAAAATAAGTATGCTGTAACATTAATATTATTTTAATTTTGAGGCAAATTGCAGTATGAGACAATGTCTATGTTTTTAAAGTGAATCAGGGAAATATATAGCATTTGAATGACATATAAATTCCCTCTGAAGACTGCCAATTAGAGTCTTGTATGGGCGGGTTAAGACTCCAGGAGTTTTCATTTTACTTTTGTTTCTCTGTTGGAGTTCCTTTCAAGCTGTCAGAGCTTGGGAAGAACTAGGACTTTGGCTTTTTAATACCTTTCATTTTCCTACATGGAGTCAAGTTTTAAAAATTTAAACATGATAAAACTCCATGGGACATGACATGATTCAGTTAACGTTTTGACTGGGTAATGATCCACAACTTAATACCAACAGGATATTAAGATAGAAACGATGGCTATTACTAGGGAAAAATTGCAGTGCGAGGTATGGATAACCAAAGAATGTCTTCTCTCTTTTAAGAATAGTTGCATCAGCGTTCTTTAAAACTGCTTCAAGTGAAATTGAGGATAATTCATACTGTGATTTATTTCAGGGGATGTTACCCAAAGCAATACTTTTTGTAAAAAGTCTTTTTAAATGTTGGTATATGAATATACATAGACACAAAGACTTCATTTAGCTTAGATCCACAATCAACACTTATAGAAGCAGCAGTCAAGCAATCAAATGACATATTGCATTAGGCAAATCTGCTACACAAGACCTCTAAAGCATTCATGAGCAAAGATGGCAGTTTGAGGACTAAGGTGCACCTGCCTCAACTTTCATATGCATGTGAAAGTAGGACAGTGAGTAAGGAAGGTAGTGGAAATTTTGATGAATTTGAGTTATCGTGTTAGAGAAAAATATTGAAAGTACCATGAACTGCTAGAATCTGTGTTGGAAGAAATATAGCCAGAATGCTCCTTAGAAACTAAGATGATGAGACTTTGTCTCTCATACTTTGGACATAGAATCATGAGGGTCCAATCTCTGGATAAGGACATGCTAGGTAAAGTGTATGATCAGCATAAAAAGAGGGAGACCCTCAATGAAATGGATTGGCACAGTGGCAGCAACAATACGTTAAAGCTTAAGAGTCTAAGGAAGGTACAGAACCAGGCAGTATTTCATTCTTTTGTACATTAAGGGTTTTACAAATTTTCTTATACGCACACCTGCTTGTCACTTAAGGACCTCCAGTAGCTTTGTAGGTTATGAATTGAACTTCTAATCAGAAGGTCAGCAGTCCAAATCTACAAGCTGCTCCACTGTAGAAAGATGAGGATTTCTGCTCCCCTAAAAATTTACAACTTCAGAAATCCTATGTTGTTGTTGTCAGGTGCCATCGAGTCGGAACCGACTCATAGCGACCCCATGCACAGCAGAACAAAACAATGTCCGATCCTGGGCCAACCTCACTACTGCTGCCACACTTGACGCCATCAATGATGTCATCTGGCTGATCCATCTCGTTGGGGGTCTTCCTCTTTTTCTCTGACCCTCCACCTTACCCAGCATGACATCCTTCTCCAGCGACTGTTCTCTCCGGACAATGTGTCCAAAGTATGAGAGACGAAGCCTAGCCATCTTGGCCTCCAAGGAGCACTCTGGTTGCACTTCTTCCAAAACAGATCTATTGGTTCTTTTGGCAGTCCACGGCACTTTCAGTATTCTCCTCCAACACCACAATTCAAAGGCATCAATTCTTCTACGATCTTCCTTATTCACTGTCCAGCTTTCGCATCCATATGAAATCCTATACAGGGTTACTATAAGTCAGATCTGACTCCATGACTCATAACCATTACCACTTCTCACTTACCAACTACAAGGGGGCTTCAAAATTCTGTGGAAAACTGGAATTAAAAGGTAATTAAATTTTTCCATAAACATTTTGAAGTCCTGTGTGTTGTTGTTGTTGTTAGGTGCCATCGAATTGGTACCAACCCATAGCGACCTTATGCACAGCAGAAGGAAACACTGCCCGATCCTGGGCCAACCTCATTACTGTTGCCACACTTGAGTCCATCGATGCTGCCACTTGGCCATTCCATCTCATTGGGGGTCTTCCTCTTTTTCTCTGACCCTCCACCTTACCAAACATGATATCCTTCTCCAATGACTGGTCTCTCCTGACAATATGTCTGAAGTATGAAAGACAAAGTTTGGCCATTTTGGCCTCCAAGGAGCACTCTGGCTGCACTTCTTCCAAAACGGATCTATTGGTTCTTTTGGCAGTCCATGTCACTTTTAGTATTCTCCTCCAACACCATAACTTAAAAGCATCACTTCTTCTATGGTCTTTCTTATTTACTGCCCAGCTTTCGCATGCATATGAGGTTATTGAAATACCATGTCTTGGGTCAGGTGCACCTTAGTCCTGACCCAAGGTGACATCTTTGCTCTTCAACACTTAAAAAAGGTCTTGTGCAGCAGATTTGCCTAATGCAATACGTCATTTGATTTGTTGACTGCTGCTTCCACGAGTGTTGATAGTTGATCCAAGAAGAATGAAGTCCTTGACAACTTGAATCTTTTCTCCATTGATAAGAATGCTGTTTATCGGTCCAGTGGTGAGGATTTTTGGTTTTTTTTTTACATTGAGATGTAATCCATACCGAAGGCTGTGCTCTTTGATCTTCATCAGTAAATGTTTTAAGTCCTCTTCACTTTCAGTAAGCAAGGTTTTATCATCTGTATATCACAGGTTGTTAATGAGTCTTCCTCCAATCCTGATGCCACGTTTTTCTTAATATAACCCAGCTTCTCAGATTATTTGCTTAGAATACAGGTTGAATAAGTATGGTGAAAGAATACAACCTTGTCACACATCTTTTCTAATTTTAAACCATTCAGCGTTCCCATGTTCTGTTCAAACAACTGCTTCTTGATCCAGGTACAGTTTCCTCATGAGCACAATTAAGTGTTCTGGAATACTCATACTTCACAATGATGTCCATAGCTTGTCATGATCCACACAATCGAAAGCCTTTGTATAGTCAATAAAGCATAGCTAAACAGCTTTCTGATATTCTCTGTTTTCAGCCAAGATCCATAGAACATCAGCAATGATATCCCTCGTTCCATGGCCTCTTCTAATCCGGCTTAAACCTCTGGAAGTTCTCTGTCAGTGTATGATTGATATTACCCAACATTTCCCATTATGACAAGAGTGAAAAGTCTACCACCTATTTTGTGCATTAAAAACTTATACCCGACAGTCAGAAATGAACACTATGTGCAAGGTGAGAGTAATGCTGGCTGTGATAAATCAGATTATATGTCAACTGCTCCATGCTACGCAGTGGTTTGGCAGTTATATAATGACTTAATTTGGTAATTATATAATAATATGGAGTCCTGGTGTGGCACTGTGGGTTAATGCACTGGACTGAAAAGTCGGTTTGAATTGCCAAGTAGGTAGTTCAAGCTCACTAGCTGCTCATTGGAAACCCTATACTGGTTTGCTATGGGTTGGAACGGACTTCATGGCACTTAACAATAACAACATAATAATGTAGTTCAATTTGATTAGTCAATCTTTTGTAAGGGGCATTTCCTTGAGGGTGTGACCTGAATCCAATATATATGAACGTTCTGACAAAGTTTTCTGACTATTTTGGCTTACTGTGTATCCTGCAGTTGCCACTTGACTTCCAGTTCTTGGGATTTTTCAGTCTCTGCAGTTTGTGAGTCAGCAGGCTGCCATCTTACCTGCCTATCTAGAATTCGGTACCCTCCACATTTCACGTAGTCCTGGTGTGGTGCTGTGGGTTAATGCACCAGATTGCAAAGCCATTTGAACTGCAAGGTCAGCAGTTCAAGCTCACTAGCTGCTCCTTAGAAACCCTATACAGGGTCACTATGGGTTGGAATCGACTTGACAACACTTAACAACAACAGCAACATTTTCATGCTGTCTGACCTTCTGATCTGAGGTTCATCAACCTCTGAAGCTAGTTGAGTTATGAGAAATCTCCAGTCTAATGCCTGACCCATAACCACATGAACCACTTTCTTGAGATAAATCTGCACTCCCTCCATATATAAAGAGGTCTGGTAGTGTAGTGGTTACGAATCATGCTGTGAACTTCAAGTTCAGCAGTTCGAAACTACCAGCTGTTCTGTGGGAGAAAGATGAGGTTTTCTGCTCCCCTAACGATTTACAGTTTCAGAAACCCTGTACCAGGTCACTATGAGTCAGAACCAACTCCATAGCACATAACCACCACCACCCTCCATATATGTTTATACTTGTATGATTGATTTTCCTTCACTATAGAACCCAGCCTAAGACATCTGGTAGCAAGAGTGGTTCTAGAGAAATAAAATCCTACGACTGAGTTTTCTATATTAGTCCCCAATCTGACTAACATTAAAAGTGCTGATAATTCTGCCTCCAGCAGTAAAGAGGGCACTGCTAATCCATAGCATGTGGTGAAAATGAACAAAATTTCATCACCAATACATCAAAAATAAGTAAGAAACATCGTCTGGATGGTTATATGTTTGATATTTCTGTACAATTTTGTCAGAATGACAAGCAAAAACGATCTGGTTGGTTGATCTAACTTTTGCAATTGAATACAAAATTGAATGGTTCTTAAGTTAAAATAAGAGAATTAACTGGGAAAAATGAGCTCTTGAAATTTGGAATAGTGACATGTGGGCAAATAATCAGGAAGTAGAGCACAGTAAATCCTTAAATTCGGTTAAATCACTCCTGCCAGCAGAACCAGCTTTCTTACACCCATCTGATGAAATTACCCCAGATTTGCAGATATCAGTGCCAACCTCATGGACTTGAAGGATACAGGGGTGGTGATTTCACCACATTCCCATTTAAATTGCCTATTTTTCCTGCACAAACAAGTGAATGGACCTTGGAGAATGACAGTGGAATATCATAAATTTAACAAAGTGATGAATACAATTGTAGCTGCTCTTCTAGATGTGGCTTCGTGCTTGAGCAAGTTAGTGCATCTCTGGTACCTGGCATGCAGTCTTTGATACAGCCAATGCCTGTTTCTCAATTATTGTTTCAGAGAACCACCAGAAGCAGTTTGCCTTCATTTGGTAAGGCCAGCCTATACCATCACTGTCACAAGGGTATATTAGTTCTCCAGAAATATATCATAATTTACTCTGCAGGGAACTTGATCACCTTTTCCTTTCACAAAATGTCATAATGGTCCTTTATATTAATGGCATTCTGTTGAATGGACCTAATAACAAAGAAATATCAATGACATTTGCAAGCAAGAGGGTGGGAAATTAACACAATTTTAGGCACCTTCTACTTCAGTGGCACTTCTGGGTAGTCCAGTAGTGTGGGACATGTCAAGGTATTCCTTTTAATGTTAAGGATAAGTTATTGCATCTGGCCCCTCTCACAACTGAAAAAGGAGGAACTATGTCTGATGGGCCATTGTGTTTTCAATAGCCTCATATGGATGCGAAAGCTGGACAGTGAATAAAGAGGATCGTAGAAGAATTGATGCCTTTGAGTTGTGGTGTTGGAGGAGAATACTGAAAGTGCCATGGACTGCCAAAAGAACCAATAGATCTGTTTTGGAAGAAGTGCAGCCAGAGTGCTCCTTGGAGGCCAGGATGGCTAAGCTTCGTCTCTCCTACTTTGGACATGTAGTCCGGAGGAAACAATCGTTGGAGAAGGATGTCATGCTGGGTAGGGTGGAGGGTCAGAGAAAAAGAGGAAGACCTCCAACGAGATGGATCGGCCAGGTGGCATCATTGATGGACTCGGGGGTGGCAGCGGTGGTGAGGTTGGCCCAGGATCGAACATTGTTTCGTTCTGCTGTGCATGGAGTCGCTATGAGTCGGTTCCGACTCGATGGCACCTGACAACAACAACAACAACATGTCTGATGGGTGGAGTCCGGGTATGCTGCAGCGGAATAATGCACTGGACTACAAGGCCAGTATGAATAACAAGGTCAGCAGTTCAAACCCACAAGCCGCTATTTGGAAATCCTACACAGAGTTGCTATCAGCCAGAGAAGAATTGATGGCACTTAACAACAACATATCTGATGGGCCTCTTTGGATTTTGGAGGCAACGTATTACTTACTAGGTTGTATTACTCTAGTCTATTCATCAAATAACTGGAACTGCTGCTAGTTTTGGGTGGGGACCAGAAAAAAGAGATGCCCTGCAATAGGTTCACGATGTTTGCCACTTGGGCCATGTCATCCAGTGATGCTTGAGGTTCCAGTAGCAGACAGAGATGCAGTTTGAAGTCTTTGGTGGGCCCCTATTGGTGCAGACCCTTATTATTTTGGAGCAAATCCCTGCCATACTCTGCATATAACTACTTTCCTTTTGAGAACCAGCTTTTGTCTTGTTATTGGGCCTTAGTAGAGACTGAACACCTAACCATTAATCACCATGTGGCCTGACTTGCACATTAGGAAGTGGGTGGGGCCTACCCCAGAGAGTCATAAAGTTGGATGTGCATAGCAGCACTCCATCATTAACTGTAAATGTTACATAAAAGGTAGGGATCAGGCAGGACCTGAAGTAGCACATAAGTTACTTGATGAAGTGACCCAAATGCCCAAGGTCCTTGCTGTTGACACATTCATTGCCATCCCTCTCCTAGTTTGCACACATGGCCTCACGAAGCATTCTTTATGATTGATTTACTAAGAGAACACTTGTTCCTGATTAATTGATAGTTCCTCATGATATGCAGGCATCACTCAAAAATGGGAATACTGCAGCCCCTTTCTGGGACCTCCTGTAGGACAGTGGTTGAAAGACAATCTTCCCACTGAAGAGAACTTCAATCAATGCACCTGGTTGTTCATTTTATTTGGAAGAAGAAATGTCCTGTTATGTGATTGCACATTGATTTATGGGCTATATTCAATGGTTTGGCTGCATGATCAGAGACTTGGAAGGAAGATGATTAAAAATTAGTGACAAAAAGCTATGGGGAAGAGCTATGTGGACAGACCTCTTTGAATGGACCAAAGAAGTTATATTTGTGGCTCACTAAAATCCTCGGTAAAACAAGATTTTAACAATCAACTAGATAGGATGACACCTTCTTTGGAAACCAGTAATTCTCTTTTCTGAGCCATTCCTATATTTGCCCAATGAGCTCATGTGGAAAGTAGCCATGAAGGCAGGAGTTGAGGTTATTCACAAGGAGCTCTGGTAGCATAGTGATTACGAATCGGGCTGTGAGCCACAAGGTCAGCAGTACGAAATTACCAGCCGCTCCTCGGGAGAAAGATGAGGCAGTCTGCTCCTGTAAAGATTTACAACCTTGGAAACCCTGTGTAGGGTCGCTATGAGTAGGAACCAACTCCACGGCACATAACAACAACAACAACAACAAGCTCAACAATATGGACTTCAACTTACCAAAGTAGATTTGGCTACAGCCACTGCTGAGTGCTCTGATAACAACAGAGACCAACATTGAGTACCTGTTGTTAACTGTTTTCTGCGTTCCTGTTTAAGCAACCTGGTGGCAGGTTCATTGCATCAGGCCATTTTCATCATGGAAAGGGCAGTGTTCAGTACTTACTGGAATAGACACTTACTCTGAATACAAAGTTGCTTTCCCTGCAAGCAATTCTTCTACCAAAATGACCTCCATGGATTTACAGAATGTTTTACCCACCATTATGTTATCCCACATTAGAAATGCTTCATATCAAAGCACTGACCTTATAGCAAATGAAATGTGGTAATAGATCTGTGCTCATGGAATCAATTGGTCTTACCATGTTTCCAACATACTGAAGCAGCTGGTTTGAAAGAACAATGAAATGGTCTTCTAAAGACACAGTTAAAGTACCTGTTAGGTGACAATATCTTACAGGGTTGAGGCAATGTGTTCTTCAGGAAGTAATCTATTCTCTAAACCAAAGTCCAATAAATTATGCTCTTTCTCCCATAGACAGGATTCATACATCTAGAAATTAAAGCATGGAAGTGGCACTACTCACTAGCAAAATCTTTGCTTCCTGTTCCCATGACACTGTGTTTGGTGAGTATAAAGGTCTTAGTTCCAAAGTGAGAAATGCTCCCATCAGAAGTTACAACACTGATTCCTTTGAACCGGAAGTTAAGATTGCCCCTGGCCACTTTAGGTTTCTAATGCTTATGGATCAACAGAAGAAGACGAAGGGAATTACTGTATTGACTGGTGTGTTTGATCCTGATTATTTGAGAGAAAATGGACTGATATTACATAATGGAGGTAAAGAAGAGTATGTTTGGAAAATAGGAGATTCTTCAGCCTCTCTCTTAGTACTACCATGCCAATAGAAAACTATAGAACCCAATTCTGTCATGATAATGTAGATAGATTCTTCATTAACGAAGATTTGGATTATCCCACCAGGCAGGAAATCTCAACCAATTGTGTTTACTGAGGAAAAAGGAATGTGGATTGGGTGACAGAAGTAGATAATTCTAAATACCAGCTACATGTTTTAGACAAGAGGACTGTAATTGTTTTTCCATTTTTTCTTTGTTGTATTATATGTGTATGCCTCTCATTTCATGTGTGTGTATG
>NW_006408617.1:2080899-2098310 GCF_000296735.1 Chrysochloris asiatica
TTGAGTCTGTTCTGACTCATACCCACCCTATGCCCACAAAGACATATTGCCCTGTCTACACCATACTCATAATTGTTGTTATGTTTAAGCCCATTGTTGCTGCCACAGTGTTAATCCATGTCTTTGAGGACCTTCCTCTTTTTTGCTGGCTCTCCATTTTACAAAGCATAATGTCCTTCTCCAGGTACTGGTCCCTTCTGACAACATGTTCAATGTATAAGAGACCAAGTCTCACCATTCTCACTTCTAAAGATCATTCTGGATATACTTCTTCCAACACAAATTTGTGTGTTCTTTTGGCAGTTCATGGTATTTTCAATAATTTTCTCCAACACCATAATTCAAATGCATCATCTTCTATGGTCTTCCTTATTCATAGCCCAGCTTTCACATGCATATGAAGTGATTGAAAATGCCAAGGTTATGGTTTGATTCAGGCATACCTTACCTTGATCCTCAAAGCTACATATTTGCTCTTTAACATTTTAAAGAGGTCTTTAATGCAATATGTTGTTTGATTTCCTGACTTTTGCTTCCAAGAGAACATGCAGGTCTAATGGCTTATACATTGCAAATACCCTTTTTGTAACATATATGGTGACTATACATATAGACATTGCCAGTTAGAACATACAGAAATTAAATCAACTATAACTTTAAAAAGGAGCTCTGGTAGCGTAGTGGTTGCGAATCGGGCTGCGAACCGGAAGGTCAGCAGTTCGAAACTACCAGCTGCTCCGCGGGAGAAAGATGAGGCGATCTGCTCCCGTAAAGATGTACAGCCTCGGAAACCCTATTCAGGGTCGCTATGGGCCGAAACCGACTCGACGGCACTTAACAACAACAACATAACTTTAAAAAGAGATTAAGGAGAAGCTCAGTATCATCAGCCAAAACAAGGCAACAATCCAACTATGGAACAGACCATCAAAATTGCTCATATGAAAGTTCTGGTTGAAGCTTAAGAAAATTAAAACAAGACCTCAATGCATCTTTTTTTTTTTTTTTTAATCAAACATACAATCAATATATATTTTTTTTACTGGCAATTAGAATGCAAATGTTGGCAACAAAGAAGAAGGATCGATCATTGGATAATATGGAATTGGTGATAGAAATACTGCTGGAGATCACATGATATAATTTTATAAGACCAATGACTTCTTCATTGCAAATACTTTTTCTGGATTTAAAATTTTTTTAAGGTTTTGTTGTGCACTGAGTGATAATTTACATGGGAGAACATAAATTTTGCACTCATCCTCTCATATTCTGTTTCATTGCAATGATCATAATTCCCTGCATGCTTCATCATTCAACAGAGTTTGCTTCTATTCCCTTTGTTTTTTATTTGTTTTTTATGTACAAAACACACTCAGGAATATATAACTATTTAAACAACCCAAGGGCACATTCTGCAAAATTGCCTCCTCGCAGCTAACACACAGCCTTTGTCTTTCCATGAGTCTAGAGTCCTCAGCTGCTCTATCCCTCGATGTCATCATCCTTGCCTCCATCTCTGATATTGCTGCTTCTCTGGATGCTGTTGTTTTTGTTAAGTACCGTCAAGTTGGTTCTGACCCATAGTGTTCCCAAGGAGCAGCTGGTGAGCTTGAACCACCGACCTTGCAGTTCAAACGGCTTTGCAGTCTGGTTCATTAACCCACAGCACCACACCAGGACTGCTTCTATGGATAGGATTCCACATTCCACTCATGCTCTTCGCCCTTAATGGCCCTAGGGTCCTCTGTTCCTGGAATGTAAGATTAATCACTCCCCCTCTTTGTGTTACAAAGCTTCTACCTTACAGTTATGACAATCGTAATTAGTCATGATAATAATTACTCACTATTGAATTATAAGGATCTTATCCCCATCTCTTTAACCAGACTTGTCTAGACAAGATGAAAACAATCTGTGGGTATTTTACCTTCCCCCGCATTCTGAAAATAAACTCACTCTTGAAAACTTGTAAGCCAGGCATTCCGTGTCTTTATAGACCCCCCATTTGAGGAAGCCAATATCTAAGTTTCCAATCCCTAGAAACCCTATGTACAACAGGATATGTTTGATCCTTGATGTAATGATTCCTTCCATCTTGGTTGGTATTTTTAGCTACAGGTCAAGTTCATCAAATTGCAGCAATTTACACTGATTTCCTTTATCAAATGTCTTTATCTTCCTCTAGTCGAGTTCTGATCCTTAAGCCATCGAAACTAGTTTGAATGGGTACTATCTACAAGGATGGCATTCTTGCGCATCTCCCCTCACTTCGTATCAGTTGGATGCTTCGCTCTCAGCTCTAGCCCTTTGTAGCTATGTCCTTGTCCATGGGCTCAGGGGTCCCAGGTCTCACCACACTTTGGACCAACCAGCTCTTTCTCTTCTCTCTCTCATCTACAGGTCAATGAGAGTCTGCACAATGTGGTCGAACTCAGCCCATATCTTCATTGCTGCGTTTACTCCTCTTCCACTCACCAGTAGCCCAACATAGTCACCAGCAAGCTTACATGCCTGCTCATGTGTTCCCTTTGAGTTTCAGTCTTGGAGGGGGATTTGTCCTGAAGGGACTTGATTGCTTGTTTGGTGACTTCTTCGTGAACAACTTGCTTGACCTCATAGTAGCCAATCAGACTGCTGTTTTGGGTTTTGATTTTTCTTCCTGGTCTTTCTTTCAATAAGTATCTTCTGTTACTCTAACAGCGCCAGGCTGGTTTGCATGTCCTTTCAAGTGGGAATATACCTTATAAGGTTCTGGATGGGCTCAGGATTCCATATAAGGTCCTATATACTACAAAGGCTCTGCAAAAAGCCTATTTCACTGGGCAAGTTCTAGAATCCCTTTTAAGTATTCCAATCAGGTATAGGCTGAAGATGGGCTTACAAGTTTTCAGTCACATATTTCCCGATATTCTTTTCTATCCCATTCAAGTGTCTATTTTACAATAGTAGGCAAAGGAAACCGTTTATAAAACAGTCAAGCATCTTAACATTATTTCCCCTCTTTTACCCTTTCAGACTATGCCTTGATCCCTGTATCACAGAGCCCTGTTGTTCCAAAGTTGAGCATACATCACTATTTACCTCTGTTCCATTTAGCCCATACAAACCTGCCTAAGTGTTCCCCTATCTACCTTGTTCTTCCATCCTCCTCCCCTTCTTGTGTATTGCCCTTCCCAACACCCAAACTATGATGTGTCTATCCTCTAACCTGTGCTCTACCATTGCCTCCCTCCCACCTTTGGTAGCCAACAACAACAAAATAATAATTTTTTTTTTCTTTCTTTTAATATGGGTATATTTTCTTAAGCTTCATATTTTTAATGTTCCATGTTCTTCTTGGATTTTCATTTTCTTGGTATGTTGTGAAGTATTCATTTTCTTTGAGGTTACCTAATATTCTATTAACTTTTTCCTCCATTTAAAACAGTCTTTTTTACCCTGCAATCTACCTGACCTTATCATCTGAATCTCTGTTCCTATATTTTTACCTTCTTTCAAATTGTAATTGTTTTGATCTTAGATTTTCCTCACAGATCCTATGAATTTATTCTTGTAGTTATGCTTGGTTCTGGACTCTTCCATCTGTTGATTGAGTTCTGGATGGTGCTGCCACATATGTCAACCTCTGGTTTTGGTCTGTTCTTGTTCATTCTCAGTCCAAAGAATTCCCTTTGGGATGTTTTAAAGCAGTGGGTTGGCTTTGACAAAGCCCTTAGCTTCTATTTATTCTGGAATGTTTTTATTACACCAACATATTTGATTTACAGCTTTGCTGGGTAGATGCTTCTTGGTTGGCAGTTATTTTTTTTTTCCTGTAAGCATTTTATATATGTCTCCCCATTGCCTTCTTGCCTGCATGGTTTCTGCTGAAAAAATCAGAGCTTAATCTTATTTGCTTGCCTTTGAAAGTAAGTAACATTTTTCTTTAGCAGCTTTCAGGATTCTCTCCATATGTTTGATTTTGGAAAGATTGAGTGTAATATATCTTGATGATTTTCTTTGAGGGTCTATCCTTCCTGGAGTTTGTTGAGCTTCTTGAATGCTTATCTTTTCAATTTTCAATATGTTAGGGAAATTTCCTCTCAGCAGCAGTTCTTCAACTATCTCCTCTGTGATCTTCTGTGATTCTTCCTGTCCCCAAATTCCAACAATTCTTGTTATTCCTCTTCATGTTCCACCACATGAATCATAGACTTTCTTCAGAGTTTTTAATCTATTTTTCTGCTTGCTCTTATATCTTATTATTATTAAGAGATTTGTCTTCCAGTTCACTGGTTCTGCTTCCATCCTTTCAATTCTACTCCTTTGCCCTTTCAGTGTATTGTCCATTTCCAATATTTTATTATTAATCGTTTGGACCTCTTTTGCAGGTTTTGAATTACTTTCAATGTTATTTCTATTTTATTTGATTGTTCCTGTAGTGCTTTCCTGACTTCCTCCTTATTTTTCTCAACCCTCCTTGGAGCAATTAAATGCACCTCAATATCATTCTCCTGAATTCCTTATCAGGCAGTGCCAAATCTGCCCTCCTTCTAATTGGAATTCTAGGTCTACCTGCATCTCATTTATTTGTTACTCTATCTTGTGTCTGGACATGTGCCAAAATTTTCGACTGTCTTTGTGTATCTTCAATAATTTGGTGTGTTTTCAATAATTAGATGAATGTATGTTGATGTATTATTAAGCTTTCTGATTGCCTCTAGGTAGATGTGATCAGGATATGAGCTTCCCTTTTCAATTTTCTTATTACTCAAATCAGAGTAACTGTAGCAGGTGTTGGCTGCCTATCTGGTGTATAGTAGCTGATGTTGGCTCTTGCCTGGATGGTGGGATTTTATAGGGTGTGAGTGTAGCTTGGTAATATGACCACAATTTTTGTCTTTTCTTGGGCAACATAGGAAGAGAAAGAGCCCCCCCCAATTAAAGGGAATTCGAAAAACAAAAAATAAATAAAACCACAACTGCAAAAAAACAACAAAAAACCCAGATTGGAAACTATAGTCTATAATCGCAAAAACAAAACAAAACAAACAAAAAACCAAAACCCATAGCAAAATATGAGTATGACTCTAGATCTCCTTGCTCAGGTGGCTGGAGTCATTCTGAGAGATCGTTCCATTTTAAGCAGTTCTTGTTGCTCCTCCCCTTTCTTAGATTCTGTGCACTGTGTTCTTTGCTGAGCAGATCCATGTGCATGTGTAGTAGAACTATCTGGGCTGGGGGAGGGGGCATTCACACCCCCTCTAGTCATCAGAGTGGAGGTGCACAGACAGTGAGAGATCAATGATCAGGAAAAAATGTTCACACCTTTATCTTCAATGACAAATCAGAACTCTGCCCTGGGAGTGCCCCTCTGCTCCTGATCCTGCTCACCTCCAAGATGGCTGCTGTGGCACCTACTGCCAGCTGTAGACCAGGAAATGTCACCTTTCTTCCTTCTGTTGAAAATCCCACTAGCAGTAAGCCTTTGATTAGTCTAAATATTCCTTCACATGTAGTTCAGAGTTCTGGGACTGTCCACTGAACTTGCTTCATCTGGTATTCTGTGTTATTAGTGTCAGAGGTCTGCAACGCTCTTCTTCCTAATCTGCCATCAAACCCCTCAATGCATCTTTTTTTTATTACTTTTTTTAGAACAACTCAGCAAAATAAAATTTTGGTTTATTGTTGGACAACATTGTTTTACGCATACATCAAACAGGCCAATAAATAAATAAATAAATAAACAGCAACTTCATAGACAAAAAAAAAAGGAAAAGAAACTTTATCTTTGGCCTTTTTTAACCATCTCATACAGGCCAATAAATAAATAAATAAATAAACAGCAACTTCATAGACAAAAAAAAAAAAAAGGAAAAGAAACTTTATCTTTGGCCTTTTTTAACCATCTCATACAAACTAACTACTTATAGTACAGCTAAGTACATACACAAAAATAGTTACTGGAATGCTCGGAATAAGATTATAATTTTGTTGTTGTTTTTGCTTTTTCTTTTCTCCTTTTGAGATTATAATGAACATGGTCACACCACAAGTAAAGTTAGAATTAGGACTGACAATGCTCCAAAGGCTGGTTTGGTCATCCGAGATCCTTAAAAATGGCTGACCCCTAACAATATGTACAAAAATGTAAAACATAAACAAAAAATACAAACCCATTTTCCTTTTAAAAGTACTTTTAAGCAAAAAAGCAGGGCCTTGGAAGTTTTGGTTCTTTTTTCTCCCCTGTTGCAAATTCATGTTGTGGTTTTGGTTGGGTGGTGGTGAGAGCTTGTTATCTGCGGGTGGCACTGCCCAAAGTGGGTGGGTGGGACGCTCTACTCGAAGGTGACCACGTTTAGATTCTGAGATGGGAAGTGGAGGGTTAATAGGTCACGGTGGCCTTTTTAAATATAACCTTTCGTTTTTTGCTGTCTAGTCATCCTCATCGGTCTTCTGCTTCTTGGTGTCAACATCCTCCTTCTCCTCATCTTCAACTGCCCGTTTGCCCGTAGCTGTCTCGGCCTCCTCATCTTCATCTCCATCTTCTTCCTCACCATCACCTTCTTCCTCTTCCTCCTCCTCCTCCCCACCTTCTTCTTGTCTACCTCATTATCAGCCTCCTGTTCCCCATTTTCTTCGTTAGTGTTCCCATTAGCAGGTGCGTCTCTTCCATTTTCTGTTTCTTCCACAACCTCCTTCTTCTCCTTTAAGTCCTTGGCGGTGATCTCGGAGCTGGCGTCCCCAGCCGCATCTGACATGATGGGGCATGCCGGTGATCCGATATGGAGGATAACAAAGAGTGCAAGAGTTCGGGTATTTTGGCGAGAGAGTTGCCAGAGTCTGCAGCGGCGGAGAAGGAACGCTGCAGAGGTGGCTGCAGGTAGCAGGGAGCCGTATCGGGAACAATGCAAAGATGGCTTTTCAGAGCAGCTAGTCCCTTCAATGCATCTTGGTTGCTTGTTTTATCATTTTCAACACTGAGGAGGCTGGTAGAATTATCTAAATCAAAGTCCAATAAATGATGCTCTTTCTCCTTTAGCCAGGATTAATGGGCCCAGAAATTAAAGACTGAATGTGGCACTACTCACTGGCAAAATTGGTCTTGTATATTCTCCTGGAAGCAGTAGAAAGGAAATCAAACAACATATTGCATTAATGACCTCTTTAAAGTCTTAAAGAGCAAAGATGCAGCTTTGAGGATCAAGATGTGCCTGACTCAAACCATGGCATTTTTTAATCACCTCATATGCATGCAAAAGCTGGGCAAATAAAAAGGAAGACCACAAAAGAATTGATGCATTTGAATTATGGTGTTGGAAAATAATATTTAAAATACCATGGACTGCCAAAAGAATACACAAATTTGTGTTGGAAGAAGTACATCCAGAATGCTCCTGAAATGGAAGAATGGTGAGACTTGGTCTCTTGTACTTTGAACATGTTCTTAGGCGGGACCAGTACCTGGAGAAGGCCATCATGCTTTGTAAAATGGAGAGTCAGCAAAAAAGAGGAAGGTCCTCAAGGAAATGGACTGACACAGTAGCAACAACATAAAAATTTGGTGTGGCACTGTGGATTAATTCACTGGACTACAAGGTCAGCTTGAACCACAAGGTTGGTGGTTCAATCTCAACAGCTGCTCCTCAGAAACCCCATACAGTGTCGCTATGAGTTGAAATTGACTCAATGGCACTTGCCAACAACAACACACACATGGAATGAGAGAGATATACATAAAACAAACAAACAAACAAACAAAACGAAGAAGAAATGGAAAAACAATTACAGTCCTCTTGTCTAAAACTGGTCACATGTAGTTGGTACTTAGATTTATCTTCTTCAATCACCCATTCCACCTTTCTTTTTCCTCAGCAAACAGCAATATTGGTTGTGATTTTTTACCTGCTGGGGTAATCCAAATCTTCATTCCTGAAGAATCTATCTGCATTTTAATGACAGAATTGGTTCTATAGTTTTCTATTGACATGGTAGTACTAAGAGAGAGGCTGAAGAATGTCCTATTTCCCAAACATACTCTTCTTTACCTCCATTATGTAATATCAATCCAATTTCCTTCAAGTAATCAGGACCAATCACACAAGCCAATACAGGAATCCCCTTCTTCACCTGCTGATCCATAGGCATTAGAAACCTAAAGTGGCCAGGGGCAACCTTAACTTCCAGTTCAATGGAATCAGTGTTGCAACTTCTAATGGGAGCATTCCTTTCTTGGTACTGAGACCTCAATAGTCATCAATCATAGGATAACAAGGGCAGGAAGCAAAATTTTGCTAGTGAGTAGTGCCACTTCCATCCCTTAATTTCTTGACCTATGAATTCTGTCTATGGGAGAAAGAGCATCATTTATTGGACTTTGGTTTAAAGAATTCTCCCAGCTTCCAATGGAAGCAAGTGTGGCAACAGTTGTTGGCCAACAGTGGTTGGCCTGGGATCGGACAGTGTTTTGTTCTGCTGTGTATAAGGTCGCTATGGGTCGGTACCGACTCGATGGCACATAACAAAAACAACCAGCTTCTTCAGTCTGAAAATGATAAAACATGCAATCAAGATACAATGATAATTATTGGTGATTGAAATGAGAAGTTTGCAAACAAAAAGGAAGGCTCAGTAGTTTGAAAATATAATCTTGGTTATAAAAAGGCTGCTGACAACTGCATGATAAAATTTTGCAATACCAGTGACTTATTCATTGCAAATTACTTTTTAAACCACCAGATGGAATACACAGGAGTAAAATCTACGGGAAAATATGGTGGAAGAGCTCAATATCATCAGTCAAAGCAAGGCCATGAGAGACTGGAACAAACCATCAACTGCTTATATGCAAGTTCAAACTTAAGGTGATGAAAATTTAAACATTTCCATGAGAGCCAAAATATGAACTTGAGCATATCCCACCTGAATTTATAGACCATCTCAAGAACAGATTTGACATATCAAACACTGATGACCAAAGACCAGAATAATTATGAGATCATATCAAACATATCATACAGGAAGAAAACAAAATTTTATTAAAATGACAGGAAAGAAAGAAAATACCAAATGGATGTCAGAAGACACTCTGGAACTTTCTTTCCAGTATATAGAGGGTAATGTAAATGGAATTATTGAGGAGATAAAAGAGCTGGGCAAAAAAGTTTTAATGGGCAGATCTAGAAGACAAATTAAAGTATTATATTGAAATATGCAAAAAGCTGGAGTTAGAAAGCCAAAAGGGAAGAACACACTCAGTATTTCACAAGCTGAAGGCACTGAAGAAAAAAATCAAACCTTGACTTACAATATTGAAAGATCCTATGGGCAAAATATTGAACAAAAGAAGATGGAAAAAATACATGGTCACTATGCCAAACAAAAAATGTCACTATTCAATCATTTCAAATGATAACATATGATCACATATCAATAGTACTTAGAGAAGATGTCCAAACTACACTGCATTAGAGAAAACCAAGGCTATAGAAATTGAAGAAATACATATTGAAATCTTTCAGCAAACGGATACAGCACTGGATGCATTCACTCATCTATGCCAAGAAATTTGGAAGACAAAAACCAGGCCAATCGATTGGAAGAGATTCATATTTTTGAGTATTTCATAGACAGGTGACCTAACAGAATGGGAAATCATCTAACAATATCAATAATATTAAATTCAAGTAACATTTTGTTGAAGATATTTCAAAAATTGTTGCAATAGTACATTGTTTGGAGACAGAAAACAACAGTGCATTGTTTGGGGACAGAAAACTGCCAGATATTCAGGCCAGATTTATAAGAGAATGTGTAAATGTGGATATCATTGCTGATGTCAAGTGGATCTTGACTGAAAGCAGAGAACACCAGAAAGATGTGTACTTGTGCTTTACTGATTATGCAAAGGCTGTTGACTGTGTGGAGTATGACAAGCTATGGGTAATATTGTAAAGAATGGGTATTCCAGATCACTTAATTGTGTTCACGAGGAACCTGTACATTGACAGAGGCAGTTGTTAATCAGAACCAGGGGATACTGAATGATTTAAAATCAGGAAAGGTATGTGTCAGGGTTGTATCTTTTCACCATATTCAATCAATGTGTATGTTGAACAAATGTCCAAGAAACTGGATTACATGAAGAAGAATATGGCATGAGAACTGAAGAAAAACTCATTAATAATCTTCAATATGCTGATGATTCTAGCTTGCTTGCTGAAAGCTAAGAGGACTTAAAATACTGACAAAGATTAAAGACTAGCTTTCAGTGTGCATTGCCCCTCAATGTAAAGAAAATAAGGATCCTCACAACTGAACCAATAATTAACATCGCTGTCACAATGTTACAATACCTTCCAGTTCTTCCCTCTCCCCTCCCTCCAACTCCATTTGTCTGTTTCCCCATCCTAAGCTACAAGGCAACATGGCTTTTGATAGGCCAGAGCTAAATCACCCCAGCAATGACCACGCCCTTCCTGTTGAACCTATATAAGTCCCTTCCCTTCCTGTTGACTTCCTCTTCTTCTTTCTCTCCTCCCTTCTGCCTCCTGCCTTCTCTCTCCGGCAGAGGTTACCTTCCTCACCCTGAATAAAAGTCTCTAGATGGGCCATTTGGTGTGAGGTGTGGTTGATGAGCAGCACCGGGGTTGCTTTTTTCCCTTTCAATCATGATTAGTAGAGAAAAGAGTTAAGTTGTCAAATATTTCATTTTTCTTGGATTCACAATCAACACTTGTGGAAGCAGTAGTTAAGAAATCAAACAATGCAGTGCAGTAGGCAAATTTGCACCACAAGAACTCAGTAAAGTTTTAAGGAACAAAGCTGTCAGTTTGGGGATTACAGTATGCCTGACCCAAACCATGGTATTTTCTATAGTCTCATATGCCTGTGAAAGTGGAACATGGAATAAAGAAAACCATTGAAAAACTGATGCATTTGGATTATGGTTTTGGAGAAGAATATTAAAAGTACCATGGACTGACAGAAGCAAATGCAAATCTGTATTGGAAGACATACAGCCAGAATGTTCCTTAGAAGCCAAGATGGTACAACATAGCCTCTTATACTTTGACATGTTATCATTAGGAACTAGTCCCTAGAGAAGGACATCATGCTAGGCAAACAGGAGAGTCAGGGAAAAAGAGCAAGACCTCCAATGAGATTGATTCACCAGTGGCAGCAGCAAGGGGATGAAAGGCAACAATTGTGAGGATGGTGAAGGACCTGGCAGTGTTTTATTCTGTTATACATAGGATTACTATAAGTTGGAACCAATCAGACAGCATCTAACAACAATAACAAGGCTTTTCCTAGGTTCTTACTTCATATACTCCAGGTTCTGTTTGTTACTGTATGTTTGCAGTTATTTCTTCTCATTTTGAATTGTGTTCCATCAGCAAATGAAGGTCCTCCAAGCTTTGCTCCATGTACAGCCTACTTTGAGGAGGCTGCTCTTCCAAGTCATATTTTGAGTCATAAATTGGTTTCCAATATGAAGTACTCTTCTTTTGGTACTATATCAGACAATGCTCTACTGCTACTCATAAAATTTTCAGTGGCTAATGCTTCAGAAATGGTTCACCTATCCTTTTTCCTATTCTGTCTTAGTCTGGAAGCTCTATTGAAAACTGCCCAATGTAGGTGACCTTACTGATATTTAGAGTACTATCGGTGTAGCTTCCAGCATCTCAGCAACTCATAAACTACCACAGTACAACAAATTGCCAGACAAGTATAAGTCATTACTTATTAAATAATACAAAATATAAATGAGGCTAGTGTGTTTTTAGTTATATGTGTGTTAGTTGCATTATGTTGGGTGTAATTATAATTTTGCAATTGCTTTTATCTCAAGATTCTGCATGAGTTAAGGACATATATATAAGAACCAAGTCGACAAGTGGTACACTGTGATGGCTAAAGCGATGTGCCAACTTAGTTAGGCTATGAGTCCTAGTAGTTTGGTAGTTACATAATGATGTAGTTACCCTCCATTTTGTGATATAATATAATTACCTCAATGATGTGATCTGACATGATAAATCAATCATTTTCTCAGAGTGTGGCTGGCATCCAATATATATGAATGTTCTGGCAAAGTTGGCTGGATTTTTTGCTCATTCTGGGTTCTGCATAGTATAACCTCTGCATTTTGGGACTTGAGTAAGTGACTTGCTGTGGTACCTGTTAATCTCGTAATTTATAAGCTTCTTTAGCCCATGATCCAGCAGCTTGTCATGTAACCACCTGGTCTTGATGTTGTCAGATCTTGCGCAACAGGAGTCAGGAAAACGTTAAGCCTGATGTCTGCCTAAGCACTTGGTACATGCCAGCCTCTCCAACTCTGGGTTATTTCTTAAGGTAAATCTATACATACATAAAGAGAGAGACACATACACACACAAGGGAGCTTCAAAAAGTTCAATAGAAAATTGTATTATCTTTTAATTCCATTTTTATATACTTTTTGAAGTCATCATCTATATACACTGCATTGGCTTTTCTTCTCTAGGAAACTGAGAAACAGCAGATTTGGCCATATAGCCAACCCATATGTGCACCTTGAAAAAAAACCCCAACATCAAAGACAAGAGCTTACACCAACTACCATGTTGTTAAGTGCTGTCAAGTCGATTCTGATCCATAGCGACTCTGTGTAGGGGTTCCAAGGAGCAGCTAGTGAGCTTGAACTGCCGACTTTGCACTCCAAATGACTTTGCAGTCTGGAGCATTAGCTCACAGTACCACACCAAGACTTCACCATATACATGGAGGCAGCTATTTTGAGAATTGCACTATGCATATACAGATACCTAAGTGATCTTCAGAGATAAAAATAGTGGACAATCTTTCTTCCATTCATTTCTCAGTATTTACCTGTGCACTTTCATGGTGGTGACTAGAAGAAGGGCCTGAGTGATTGGACACTCCCACTCACAGCTGGAGGTTTCTACTGTGCATGCACACTGACCTGCATAGCAAAGGCTACTGGTTAGTTGGCTACAGTTTTATTTTTGTTTTTGAGTGGTGTTTTTTGTCTCTAATTTTATATTGTTTTTGTTTTTGGTCCTTTTGATATAACTTTTTTCCTAGGGTTGGGAGCTTTCTCTTCATACATTACCTAAGAAAAGACAGCAATCATGGCCATATAGCCAAGCTACAAACATACCCCATAATATTCCACCATCTGGACAGGAGCCAATACCAGCTGCTAAGCATTACACATGAAATGGCAAGCCTATCTCCAGATCACATCCACCAGGAGACATTCAGTAAGCTTAACAACACAGCAACATATATTCATTTAATCATTGTAAATGCACATAACTACTGAAAACCAAGAAAAAAACAACAAAAGATCTCAGTATATGTTCAAAAACAGAAAAGAGTAACTGAGAAAAATGAGCTGGGGGCAGGCATAGACTACCCAATAGAAGAAAAGCAGGCTTTGGATCTGCCTGAGGAGGAATTCAGAAGAATGATATGGAGACAAATTCAAATGTTCCACAGAGAGGGTGGAGGAAAATAAGAAAGAAGCCAGTAAAGTGCTACAGGAGCAATCAAACAAGATAGATATAGCATTGTAAGCAATTCAAAACCTGCAAAAAGAGGTCTAGATGATTAATAATAAAATATCAGAAGTGGACAATACACTGAAAGGGCAAAGGAGTTAATTTAAGAGATGGAAGCTAGAACCAGCAAGCTGGAAGACAAGTCTCTCAATATTTCTAAGAGAGAAGAGCAAGCAGAAAAAAGGATAAAAATGTCTGAAGAGAATCTGGGATTCATGCTGGATAACATGAAGAGGAATAATTTAAGAATTATTGGCATTCTGGAACAGGAAGACTCATAGAAGTTCACAGAGGAGATAGTTGAAGATCTAATGGAAGAAAATTTCCCTAACATCTTGAAGGATGAGAAGATAAACATTCAAGAAGCTGAACATACCCCGGGAAGGATAGACTCCAATAGAAAATCACCAAGACATATCATAATCAAGCTTTCCAAAATCAAAGACAAAGGAGAGAATCCTAGAATCAGCCAGGGAAAAGAGAAGTGTTACTTACAAAGGCAAGCAAATCAGATTAAGCTCTGACTTCTCAGCAGAAACCATTCAGACAGGAAGGCAATGAAGAGACAAATATAAAACCACAAAGAAAAACACTGCCAACCAAGAATCATCTATCCAGCAAAACTGTCAATCAAATACAATGGTGCAATCAAAACATTCCAGGATAAATAGAAGCCAAAAGATTATGTCAAAACTAATACAGCAATTCAAAACATCCTAAAGGGAGTTCTTTGGGATGAAAACCAACAAGAACAGACAACAACCAGAGATTGACAGACGTGGCAACACCATCTGGAACTCAGTCGACAGATAGCAGAGTTCAGAGCAGAACAAAATTACAGCAACAAATTCAGAGGATCTGTGAGGCCAATCAAAGATCAAATAATAACAATGTCAAAGAAGGGAAAAATATAGGAACAGAGATCCAGGTGGTGAGGAGGTCAGGTAGATTGCAGGATACAATAGATTGTCTAAAATGGAGGGAAGAGTTACCCCAAATAAAATGAATACTTCACAACTTACCATGGAAATGAAGATCTAAGTAGAAAAGGAAACATTTAAACTAAGAAGAAATTGACAAGAAATAGCACAAAAAACATGACCTCAGCACAAGAAGGCATGCAAAACAAAGGAATGAACAGCACCACAAAAATTAACATAATGACAGAAATTAATTCATACTTATCAATAATTACATGGAATGTCAATGGAAAGACAACTATCTGGCCAACTGATTGTAAGAGATGCATAATTTTGCCCATTCTAAAGAGAGGTGAGCCAATGGAATGTGGAAATCATTGGACAATCTCTTTGATATCCCATGCGAGTACAGTTTTACTAAAGGTAACACAGAAGTACCTGCAACCATACTTTGACAGAGAAATTCCAGAGGTTAAAGTTGGATTCAGAAGAGGCCATGGAATGAGGGATATCATTGTTGGTGTCTGATGGATCTTGGCTGAAAGCAGAGAATACCAGAAAGATGTTACCTGTGCTTTATTGACTACGCAAAGGCTTTTGATTGTGTTGATCATGACAAGCTGTGGATAACATTGTGAAGTATGCATATTCCGGAACACTTAATTGTACTCATGAGGAACCTGTACATAGACCAAGAGGCAGTTGTTCAAACAGAGTATGAGAACACTGAATGGTTTAAAATTAGGAATGTTATGCAACAGGGTTGTATTCTTTCATCATACTTATTCAACCTGTATGCTGAGCACATAATCCGGGAAACTATGTTATATGATGAAAAATGTGGCATCAGGATTGGAGAAAGACTCATTAAAACCTTGCACTATGCAGATGATACAACCTTGCTTGCTGAAAGTGAAGAGGACTTAAAATACTGATGAAAATCAAAGAGCACAGCCTTTGGTATGGATTGCATCTCAATGTAAAGTTAAAAAAAATCCTCATCACTGGACCAATAAACAACATTCTTATCAACAGAGAAAAGATTGAAGTTGTCAAGGACTTCATTTTTCTTGGATCAACCATCAGCACTTGTGTAAACAGCAGCCAAGAATCAAACGACATACTGCATTAGGCAAATCTTCTGCACAAGACCCTTTTCAAGAGTTGAAGAGCAAAGATGTCAGGTTGAGGGCTAAGGTACACCTGACCAAGCCGTGGTATTTTCAATAACCTCATATGCATGTAAAAGCTGGACAGTGAGTAAGGAAGCTCATAGAAGAATTGATGTATTTGAGTTATGGTGTTGCAGCAGAAATTTGAAATTACGTAGGGCTGCCAAAAGAACCAACAGATCTGTGTTAGAAGAAGTGCAGCCAAAGTGCTCCTCTCATGCTTCAGACATATTGTCAGGAAGGACCAGCTACTGGAGAAGGATATCATGTTTGGTAAGGTGGAGTATCAGAGAAAAAGAAGAAGACCCCCAGTGAGATGGATTGGCAAAGTGGCAGCATCAATGGGCTCAAGAGTAGCAACAATTGTGAGGTTGGCTCAGGCCTGGGCAGTTTTTCCCTCTGTTGTGCATAGGGTTGCTATGATTTAGTAATGACTTGATGGCACTAACAACAGCAACAATAGCCACTGGACTCTGATTCTTTACTTTCTTCTCCCCTTAAAACTCAATGGACTTCTCATTGATGTACAGAATTTATTCAATATTACCCTATTCTGAAGTGTTTTAATGCATGCACTTTATTTGTATTCTTTTAATATAGTTCAAATTACCCACAAAGTGAAGATGATATCATGTGTTTATTTTTATTCTTACTCCAACATCTCATTTAAGGCCATGCACCTAACCAGTGTTTAATAAATCATTAACTTTATAAATTCTACTAATGTGTCATATAAGTGATACTTATTATAGGACATAAAATTTAGATATATTTTATCATCAGTCAATTTAATAAAGTCATATCATTTTACAATGATATGAGTCCTGGTAATGTGACATATATTCAGAAATAGTAGCTTTTGGATGACTTCCAAGACAAGATAAATCCTCAAGTTCATTTAGATGACCAATTCAATATGTGAAAATAAATGAGAGTGTTCTGATGTGCCTCAATCTTCACACTATTCTACTGGACCTTCTATCAGACTAACTGCTACCATTCTCCTTCCTGTTCTTCAGGAATCTTCAAGTCTTTCCCCATCAACTAGAAACACTATTCAACCATTCTCCACAACGAGAGAAATACAAGCAAACCCCAAGAAAACATATCTGGTTGGATATGTTAGCTAACTATCATTGTTGTTGTTGTTAAGTGCCATTGAGTCAGTTCTGATTCATAGCACTCTGTACTGAGTTTCTGATGAGCAGCTGGTGGATCTGAACCACCAATCTTATGGTACACAGTCCAATGCTTATTTTACAGCTCACATCAGTACTCCTAACTCTCATTATCCAGCTTTTAAGAGATTTTTCTGGAGTCCCGGTGTGGTGATGTAGGATGATAATACACTGGATGGCAAGGTCTGTTTAAACCACAAAGTCAGTGGTTCAAACTCACCAGCTGCACCTCAGAAAACCTATATAATACGAGTCTTAACGGAATCCACAGCACTCAGCAACAACAAGAGTCTTTTTTTAGCATAGGTCTAAGATTTATTTTATGAAAAGTTTTTGAGTTTCTATTGACAGTCTTTTCCTTTGACACTTCCACTAGAGGCTTAATATCATGTTGCCTTGGAATCCAGTCCCCTAAGAAAAATCATAGTAGGGCTTCCTTTCTACTTTCTAAAATGAAAGCGTTTTTGTTTTTTGTTTTTTTTTTGCATTTTGTGGGATAGATACAACATTGTTGTTTAAATCAGGGTAATAATAAGTAATTGATTGTTGTTGTTTTGTTGTTAAGTGCCATCAAGTCAGTACAGA
>NW_006408617.1:2099308-2100197 GCF_000296735.1 Chrysochloris asiatica
GCAATGTTGTCCATAGCTTGTCATGATCCACACAATCGAAAGCCTTTTCATAGTCAATAAAGCATAGGTAATCATCTTTCTAGTATTCTCTGCTTTCAGCCAAGATCCATCGGACATCAGCAATGATATTTCACTTTCCACATCTTCTTCTGAATCCGGCTTGTGCCTCTGAAAGTCCTCTGTCCATGTATGATTGTAGCCGTTTCTGTATTACCTTTAGCAAAATTTTACTCACATGGGACATCAAAGAGATTGTCCGATGATTTCTGTATTCCATTGGGTTACCTCTCTTTGTTATGGGCACAAATACGGATCTCTACCAATCAGTCCGCCAGATAGTTGTCTTCCAAATTTCTTGGCAGAGATGAGTGAATGCCTCCTGTGCCACCTCACTTTCTTGAAAAATTTCAATTTTTATTCCATCAATTCCTGGTGACTTGTTCTTTGCCAATTCCTTCAATGCACCTTGGACTTCTTCCTTCAGTATCTTTGGCTTTTGATCATATGCTATCTCTTGAAACGGTTTAACATTAACCATTCCTTTTGGTGTAGAGACTCTGTTATTCCTTCCATCTTCTCTTGATGCTTTCTGCATCATTCAGTAATTTGGCAAGAGAATCTTTGCATAATGGAAGTAGAGGCTTGAATTTTTTCTTCAGTTACTGAAACTTGAGAAATGCTGAGCTTGTTCTTCCTTTTTGGTTTCCTGATTCCAGATCTTTGCACATGTTGTTGTAATATTTGGCTTTATCTTCTCAAGCTGATCTTTGAAATGTTCTGTTCAGCTCTTGGACCTCCTCATTGCTTCCATTTGCTTTAGCAACTCTACGCTGGAGAGCAAGTTTCAGTGTCTCTTCTGACATCCATTTTGACCTTTTCCTTCTTTCTT
>NW_006408617.1:2101652-2116409 GCF_000296735.1 Chrysochloris asiatica
GTTCTGATTCTGGTGACTTCGGGAGTAGCTGAGCGTCTTGAATTAGAAAGCAATGGATTTCTTGATTGTACTACAAATTCCCCTAGCTGTAAGTCTTCCAATCTTCTAAACATTCCTTTATATGTGGTTTAGCATTCTAACACCATCTGAGCAGTTTGGTCCAGTATACTGTGTTGTTGGTGATGGAGCGCCTCACTGCACATCTACCCGATCTGCCATCTTAGATGACGTAACTGATAGTGAATTTTAATTTTTGTTGTGTGCTGCCTGAGTTGATTTTCCCTCATAGTGTCCCTGTGTAGGGGGGTAAGCAGCTAGTTGGTGGGTTTGAGCTGCCTACTTTGTGGTTATCAGTCCAGTGCTTATCCTACAATACCACATCAGGATTCCATATGTTAATCTAAGGCATCTAACAGATACTACTTTTTGAAGATGAATAATATTATTTATTGAATGAATAGAGGTGGAAAATACCTTTAATAATGTTACTTAGAAATAGTATGCTTACAGATTCATATAAAGTAAAGCTCCAAAATGTTTTCTGGAAGACACAGGTTTCAGCAAATTTCATGTGAATTTGAAAGGATTCAACAACATAAAAGATGAAATGATGATTCCATATAGACCCATAGGCTTATTTGATTAGTTAAATACCTTGGACTGAAAAATCAGTGATGCTTAAAAAGAGGGCACAGTGATAAAAAGCATGTGTAAGAAATAAAGTACAAAAACTTGAGGCCCACAAATGTATTTTGTTTAGCCTACACCGAATAAGTTCCAACTTCTACAAATTGGAGATTTTAGTTAATAATCCTAATTTTCATCTTCTCTTTACAAAGCACAGAGCTTGTCCTCCTGGCAAAAGTCATTCATCTAATGAAAGACAACCTGTTTTACACGGATATGCTCTTTTAAATTGGCCTTGATTTCGATTTGTCCACTATTTTCTCATAAGTTACTTCCTGGGAGCCCTGTAGTTAAGTTTGCAAGTCTATATCTTTCATCAACTAGATGGGTATCCAGATCTTTTTCTGTCTGAACTCAGGTGTTTCTGAGTTGGGGTAATAAGTAGTACACAAGCCAGAACAACCATCATTGCTAGGGGGAACTTTTTAATAACATGGGTTCTAGTCTTTCTTTTTAATAGTGGGTAGCTTGAAAGATATATATATATTTTAAGTGTCCAGTTTATTCTGATGAATCCTGTCTGTCGTAGCCTGTGAAAACCAATGAACTGGGATAGCGCAACAGGTACAATTAACCAATTCTTGAGTGTGAGGCAGAGAGCTCCACATGTTTCCAATTTATTTACAAATGTAACTGTAATTGCCTTGGCTCCTTGCCAGTGGTCCTGGGACTCTTGTATTATCCTATTGGGTGCTCTGATAATGGATGTTATATGAATACAGAATATGAATTTAAAGAAATATTATTGTGCGTTTTTTGTTTTGTTTTGTTTTTAAACGAAAATTCCCATTGTCTATCCACCAAAGCCAACTATCAGATGAAAGTTAGGCTATTGCAATTAACCATCACTGTTTATTAAGTGCCTGTCATTCTAAGAGTTTTCAGGAGGGAAGAACTTCAGTCTAAATATTTCATATGAGAAAATTGAGGCCCATGAAATGACAGGCTAATTCATGGCATAAGACTCAGTAGTTGTGCTGGCCTGGAACTTCCATCCTCTTATCTGTTGATCTTTCTTCCATAATGATCCACCCTAGCTACAAAGAATGGTGGTGGTGGTTTGCCACTGAGACGGTTCCGACTCATAGCAACCCTGTATAATTTCCAAGGCTATAAATCTTAAGGGAGCAGAAAGCCGCATCTTTCTACCACAGAGCAACTGACCTTTTGGTTAGCAGCCCAGCTCATAACCCACTATGTTACAAGATATTTGGGTAGTACAAAGAATTGTTGATGTGTTAAGTGTCATCCAGTCAGTTCAACTCATAGGGATTTAGATTTCCAGTGAGAAGCTGGTGGGTTTGAATCATCATGAGGTTCAAACCAACCCAGTGCATTATCCTGCAGCGCCACACCAAGATAGTGGTGACGCATACAAATTAAACACCAGGTTTTTTGGAGAGAGTTGATTATTGGGTTTAAGTGGTATGATTTACAGGTGTTATAAATGGAGTCTTTCAACTCCTGCTCCTTTTAGGCACAAGAAGCCTGAAATTTAGCTTACTCTTACTTAACAGAAAATATGAATTGGATACTTGTGTATATAAGAGAAATATAGTAGGAAAAATAATTTTCTCATGTAAGGAAGAAGGAAATCGCTAAAATTATTAGGGCCAATTTGAAAAACAAAGCAGCTTTCTTACTAAAATAGAAATACAGGAGAGGTTTAAAGTGGAGGATTAATGTAACATTACATGGGAGCCACCAGATGTCACTATTATAAGCATTATATAACATTGTAGCCTAAGATTATTAGAGAATTTCATTTCAACCAAAATTAATAATTGTGAGCTTATGATCAATGTATATATTTTCCCTAATATTTTTTTATAAAGCATGTTTCATTATTGATTTTCATAACTGTTAATGTAACAAAAGAAAATAAAACCAAGAAATTAGCGTTTTCTCAGGGTACCATTAGGCACTTCAGTGAAATAATTTGAAAAAAGTCAAATGTGTCTAAATCTATCCCACTCAAAAAATTCAGCAGTTTTAAAAAGCAGGTGTTTCTTCAGAATGGAAGCGATAACAAATATTATATACACATTAATTAAAATTTTATAATCAGTAACTGCAACTTGTAGGAGTTTAAATAGTTGCTAGAAAGATGTGCAAGTTCTTGCTAAGGAATTTAAGGTCCATTGGAGATATAAAAACTAAATGAAGGTAAAATTGAAAATGTATAGGAATAATATAAAGGGACAGTGTACTATTTAATTTGGGAATTGAAAAATTAGAGTTTCATTGAGAGGTCAGGGAGAGAATAAATAATGGATATTTTTTTGAAAGATGCAAATTTGTGGTCATGTACAGTACATTCAGGAGATGTGTGATTGAATATAGTATCACCGCAAATAGTAAAGGATTCAGATCTGCAAAGGTAGGCTAACCCTAAGTGAATAGAGCCTTTGGCTTTAAATAATCCATACTGTCCTTTCATTTTTAATTTATAAGGAACCACCTTATTGATAATATTTCAAGAGGGTGACCATATTTTACAGTAACTGTCAAATATACAATCTGGACTGTAAGTACAGAGACTAGAGCTAGGAAAGCCATTTAAGAGGCTAATACAATCAGGAAGACCCCTGGGTGGGAAAGAAAGGAGATAGTATAGAGAAAATAGATCCCAATGAGAGTTACACATTGCTAACCAAAAGATTATGAAACTATCTTGTGAATCTCAGTTTTCTTTAAATCTTTCCTACCAGCCACCTAGAAATGAGAAATCTTAGGTAAATATAAAATTTTGTTAGTGAGGACCTGAGAGGTTTTATTTTTTTCTCTTTCTTCCATTAAAATAAAAAATGTCAGCTATTTAAAGGTCCTGCACTACTCTAGTAACTTTTATTATTATTACCAAAATATCTGTGGTTGTAGAGCACTGAATGCTATCTTATGTAATGTTAAAATACTGTAATTCTTACAAACTAATGACTCCAAATGCTACAAATCAATTAGATCCACGATTCTAACGTAAACAAGAAAGTTGATTGACATGTAAATCATAGAGCAATGCTGAAATACCTACTTCCTTCAGCTGTCCTGCCACAATGCCTGAAATACCCACTTCCCAACCCATTAAAGATTTGGCCCCCTTAATTAAGGTATTACATTTCTAGGACTGCATTCATCCGTGCAACAAACATTGATTGCCTACCGTGTGTCAGGTCTCAGAAGGTTCCTGGGGATACTAGACGAATGAAATGAGATCCCTGTGTTCAAGGGCCTCATAGCTTTGCAATGGAGATAGACACGTAAATAAATAATTTCAGTACAGTGTGGAGTATTCCCTTGTTGTGTTGCAAACACAAAGACAGGCTTTACTATCTGGAGAAAGGAGGGAGTCAGAAAAGGGAACCAAAAAAAATGTGATGCTTGAGATGCCCTGAAAAATCAGAAAACCCTCAAGGCTAGGACAGTCTGGTTAGCTAGCGCCCTGTGGAATAAAAGGGCCATGGTTTTCTTATTGTTAGGTGCCACTGAGTTGGCTCTAACTCATAGCAACCATATGTACAAAAGAGGGAAACACTGGCCAGTCGTGCCCTATCTTCATAATCAAAAGGTCCACCAGAAAAATACAACCTTCATTCCTATTCTGCCTTTATAACTACATGTCCTTCTGGTCATGGCGACAGTTGGTTCACAGGTTTTTACTTTTTATCATGCAAATAAAATTAAAAGGGCAACATTGTTGTTGTTACGTGCATTGAGACAGTTTCGATTTATAATGACACTGCATAGGGTTTCCGAGGAGCACCTGATGAGTTCAAATTGACCTTGTGGTCTAGTGTTTATCCTACAGTGCCGCACCGTGACTCCAAAAAAGGCTATGTTGTTGTTGTTAAGTCCCATCGAGTCTGTTCTGACTCATTGTGACCCTGTATAGAGTTTGTGAGGAGTGGGTAGCGAGCTTGAACCATCGACCTTTCAGTTTAAACAGAATTTGCAATAAACCTCATTAACCTGCAGCTCTGCACCAGGATTCCATAATGGATTATGTTGTTGTTGTGAAGTGCCGTCGAGTCGATTCCGACCCATAATGATCTGTATAGGGTTTCCAAGGAGAGGCTGGTGAGCTTGAACCACTGACTTGCAGTTCAAACGACTTTGCAGTCTGACGCATTAGCTCAAAGCACCACACAAGGACTATAGGAAGATATTAAAGCAAGACAAATTGCTGAAATAGAAAAGAGTAGAGTGAATATCTTAGTTTCCCTGGAATACTGTCAGTTTGTATTTCTTGTCCACAGTTCACTCTTAAATGAACTGGTTTGGGCAATAATTTCATTTATTGATATGACAATATTTTATTTCTATGATGAAACATATAAATCTGTGAACTAACTGTTACTATAACTACCAGGACAAATTGTAGTTATAAAACCATAAAAGGCAAAGGGGTCAGTAACTGCAAAGTACTGCCCACCAGAAACACAAAGGAAATGTTACCACATGTGTCTTAAAGAGCGTGTAATAAAAAGGAGTAATAGAGCACAGCGTTCCAGTAGGGGCTGCTGAGAACACCTGCATTCGGATCTTAGTACTCAAATCAATTCTGACTCACGTTGTTCTTGTTGTTAAGTGTTGTCAAGTCGGTTCTGACTCGTAGCAACCCTATATATTGTTTACAAGGAGCGGCTGGTGTGTTTGAACCATCAAACTTGCATTTAGTAGTCTAGTACTTGTCCTACAGAACATTGCTCTACAATTTACAAGTCAATTAGCTTTTTTGTTTACATTCAAATCCTTGATCACATTGTTGAGAGTTTCCCAGGCTGTAAATTTCTACAGGAGCAGGAAGTGTCATCTTTCTCCTTTGGAAAGGATGGTGGGTTTGAAGGGCTGATCTGTTTATTCAGTGCTTATCCTATAACCGCAGCATATGAGTCATGTTGTAGTTATTAAGGCTGTTCATTTACTGATTATTTGGGACTCTACAATTTCTGGGCACATAGTAGTATTTCCTCTCTCTGGCCTTTTATGGTGGTACAGTATCATCTGACCAGTTACCACCAAGAACTTAGAGATCGAAATATAGTTGTTATTAGTGAGTTGAGGATTTACTTATATATATGAGACTCCAAAACTCTCTTTCCATCTAACTCAGTAGCCAGAAATGTTCTATATGGTGATCAATCCATTAGTCTGGACCCTGTAGTGAGGATGAAAACATCATGGATGAAAGCCCCCAGATGACACGTGATGGGTATGTAATGAGAGCAAGAAATACCTTCTGTGGTTTTAAGCCCATGAAATTTGGAAGTGGTTTGCTATTGACATTTAATCTAGCATATCTGAATTGTTACAAGGTATGTATTATTTTT
This sequence comes from Chrysochloris asiatica, assembly GCF_000296735.1. NCBI lineage: Eukaryota > Metazoa > Chordata > Mammalia > Afrosoricida > Chrysochloridae > Chrysochloris > Chrysochloris asiatica. The sequence continues at coordinate 2,107,667 of NW_006408617.1, forward strand.
ATATCCATTTTACAAATGGGGAAACTGATGCTTACAGATTTAACAGCTTATCTAAGATTAAACAATGGATAAATGGTAGCATCAAGAATAGCACCCATGTAGCCAAAACACAGTAAACCTACAAATGCTGTGGTTGTTGTGAAACACCATCGAGTCAGTTCTGACCCAGAGTGACCCTGTATAGGATTTCCAAGGAGCAGCTAGTGAGCTTAACTACCAACCTTGCAGTTCAAATGGATGGCTTTGCAGTCTGGAGCATTAACCCACAGCGCCACACCAGGACTCCTACTACTGTATAATAACCTTGAATCAAAATACCTAACCCTTAGTATTGTTTTTTTCTAAGTAGCTCATGATTTTCGATACATTCCTTCACTCTTTCCATCCTTAAATTAGGTTATTAATTTATATATCCCATCTACTTTATTCCACATACCCCCAGGATGGACACACACAAAAAAATCCAAGAGCAAGCAAAAGACTGATAAAACAAACTTCCGGGTATTCATGTGTTTTTCTCTATTCAGAGGGAATGCTTCAGACCTCTTGGATTGGTAAATTGTGATAGGTACATACCACGAGTATTGTGTAGTAGTTCAAAACAATGACCAATTACTAGGACACACACACACAAAAAAAATCTGGGAAAACAGAGCGTCAACAAAACTGAGAGGAACCCTCAATGAGATTGGCTTGCACAGTCTCTTCAAGGATGGACTCAAACACACCAATGCTGGTAAAGATGCTTGAGGACCAGACAACATTCTGTTCTGTTACACATACATAAGAGCATGATGAGATGGAGCTGATTCAACTACTGTCAACTAACAAAAGTAATGAAATTGTACCCTTAAAAACAAGGGCTAAAATAAAATTATAATTAACTATGTCATAATTACTAGTTTGGAGTCCTGTGTGGCATGGTGGGCTAATGCACCAGACTGCAAAGCTATTTGAACTACAAGATCATTGTCTGAGCTCACCAGCTGCTCCTCGGAAACCCTATACAGGGTCACTATAGGTCAAAACTGACTTGATGGCACTAAACAAGAACAACAATTGTTCGTTTATTCAATTATCAATTAAAATAAAAATGTACACAGGATAATACCCATTTTTAAAGAAAACATTGCCATAAAAATATACTTATTAAAATGGTTGCCCACTAAGGAAGCAAAGAGTTAGGAGAGACTTCAGAATGAAAAGGAATCAGTCAATAAATGAACAAATCCAGCGTCAGATAACTTACCAAGATCAGAGACTTATATATGCCAAGGAAAAGAATGATCGTGAACTGATTATATGAATATTTCAACTTAGCACCTGAGTTTTAAAAACAAAAGCAAATCCTGGGAAAAGCTGGAGTCCGAGCCGTCCCACTCCACGAGGTTTATTTTCAGACAGTTTTGAAATCATTTCAAAGGTCTACTGGTGTGCTGTTATAGGATAAGCACCGAACCAAAAGGCTGGTTTGAATTGACAGTTTGGTCGTTCAAACTCACCACTTGTTCCTCAGAACTCTATACAAGATCTCTATGGGTTGGAACCACCACCACGACACTTAACAACAATAACTAATTGAAAAATGCAGAATTTCTTAAGAGCAGAAATCATGATAAGACAGAGTGAGGAGTAGAAAGTCTTGGCAAATGAAAATTACTTATTCACATGCTCCAATTGGTTCAGACTCTGTCTACTGACTGACCATATCCTTTGAAAAGCTCTCCAAGCTAAAAATCTCTTTAAAAACCCTCAAGTATCCCACTATAGGTGTATCACCCATTCTTTCTGCTTTAGTATGTCATGCATGTTCATAGTTTGTTTTTCCTCAGGTTTTAATTATTTGTAGATTATGTAGCAGCTTTGTAGGTAGCTGGGAAACTCAAATACTGAAGAGCTAAAGCTATAGTCAGATGCATGTCAATGACACTGCAGAGTTTTTGCTTCGAGGTGATATGAAACTGTGACAACAGTCACATCTCAAGCGTTTGTCTGGCCAGACCAAGAGATTTGGAAGGCTGGTACCTGCTTTTCTTTCTTCACACAGAGAGTTATAGAATACAGATGCCAATGCTGACTGTGAGTTAAACAGAAGAGAGGCTAAGAGCTGAGGCTTAACCTACAGGGGACCTGAGGAATAAAGAGTCCCAGAGTCCAGTGTGGAGAAGTAAAGAGGAAACAGGAGGAAGAAAAAACACAGAGAGATCAGGACTAATGAACCTTTTCCTGAAGTCAATGAGAATGGGGAAATGGTGCTTCAGAGAGCAAGACCATGCCCAAAGGGAGCAGGGATAAAGCAGATCATCCACAATGTCACCAAATTTGTCAAGAGTTCAAAACCCAGCAGATCAAAATCCAGTGAGGAAAAAACAGTCATGTAGAGCCATAGAGCATCATTAATATCACAATGAAGATATGACAGGATGTATACTACTCACATGTATTTACATGCACAAAACACACATATACTTTTTTTAATTTTAAGAGGTTTATTGTGGAGATTCAGAAATCAGAGATTTTTTTTTTTTTTGGATAAGCACAAAAGAAATTCAGTCACACCTAGTTGACTGATTGACAGAATACAGTGATGTATTTTCTATATTTGCCATGCTGACTCAAACAAAGCTGAACATCGATTGCATTATATTATGTTTATATAAAGAAGAATTTGTTTCTAGGTTTTCTCTTTTCTTTTCTGACTGAAAAAGCAGAAAAGGATTAAATAGCTCTATCCTATTATGAAGGAGTTAACAATAAAACCTGAGGCTCCAGGAGATACTCTTCTTTCCTGGAAAGTGCTGAGGAATCAAGTTACAGAAAATGCTAGGCTTGGAAGATACCTCAGGAGAGCAGAAACTGAAGGGAACCTGGGCAATGCAAGTGAAAATCTTGATATTTCCTGTAAGTGTGATGTGAAATAATTGTATGCATTCACCAGGAGCCAGCATAAGCAACCTCACTTCCTGTGGCAATTTTGATTATGTATTGGGAATTGCCAAAGTACCACAGCAATTTTAATGAGAGGAAATGTATCTTTTTCACATACTTGATTTGTAAGCAAATGCCATTTTTTTCCCTGTGAATAAAGCATTATGACTGAATAAATTATCTACTAGTCACATCTGTATGGTAAAAAAAATTGATCATCTGCCCCTCCCCATTAGACGCTTACCTTATAAAGTATGACTCACTGTAGCAATAAATGCATCTTTAAAATTTTTTTTCTCACTATTTCCCTTTCCTAAATTTCTTCTCTATTTATAATTGAAGAAACATTGAGCAGGCCAAGAATGGCATATTCTCTTGTATAAACTACAGTTAAAATATTTACTCTTAGAAATCTTCTAACACCAAAGAAATGCAATCCCAACACTAACAGACCATGGTGCATCGTTCATTAATGGCCCTTATGAATCTACTGGACGATGAAATATAGGAGACCTGGTAATATAAAGCAGACAGTAAGAGAAACTTCAAAGATGGGCAGATCTGAACTGGACTCCCTTTGAGTGATTTGCTTACTGTTCAAGTCACAACATTCCGGTAGGATAATGAACCTTACTTGTTTTGCAAGTACATTCTTATTTATAGCATAATGCAAGACATCTAGGGCAATAAAACAGGAGACTTGAATTCGATGGCTTCATCATTCTTATTTAGTAAATCTTCTAAATTACGCAAATACATTTCTTGAGTCCTAATAATGACCAGATTTTGCTTTAATGGAGTATTTGGTGCAAACTATTAACATGCTAGGCTGCTAACAAAGGTTGGAGACTCAAATCTACTCAGAGGAGCCTTGGGAGGAAATAACCTGACTAGCTACCTTCAACAAATCAGCCTTTGAAAATCCTGTGGAGTACAGCTCTACTCTTACACACATGGGATTGCTATGAATTGGTGTCAATTTGATGATAGGTGAGTCTTTTACTGTTTTTAGGTTTGGTGATTACGTATCATGAAGTCAGTTCCAATTCATAGTGACCTTGTATAGGGCTTCTGAGGCTGTAAACCTTTATGGGAGAGAAAGCCTCATTTGTCTCCCACAGAACCACCAGAATGTTCGAACTACTGACTTTCAGATTAGCTACGACTAGTAACCACTAAACTACCAGAGCTCCTCGTTTTTAGTTTTTTGTTGTTGATGTTGAGTGCTGTCAAGTCATAATGACCCTGTATAGGGTTTCAGAGGAACAACTGGTGAACTTGAACCACTGACTTCGTGGTTCAAACAGACTTTCAGTCCAGTGCATTCAACCACAGAGCCATACGAGGATTTTCGTTTTTAAGTTTAGAGGACATAAGATATTTACAGATTAAGATGAAAGGCTACAATTTTCTGTATGGATTGCAATCCACTATAAAGAAAACAAAATCCTCACAACTGGGCCAATAAATAATATCATGATTAATGGAGAAAAGATTGAAGTTGTTAAACATTTCATTTTACTTGGATCCCCAATGAACAATCATGGAAGCAGCAGTCAAGAAATCAAATGACATATTACATTAGGAAAATCTGCTGCACAAGGTCTCTTTCAAGTACTCAAAAACAAATATATCAGTTTGAGGATTAAGGTGTGACTGATCCAAGTCATGGTATTTTCAATAGCCTCATATGCATGAGAAAATTGCACAATTAATAAGGAAGACCATAGAATAATTGATGTATTTGAGTTATGATGTTGGAGAAGAATACTGAAAGTACCAGGGACTATCAGAAATCAAACAAATCTGTGTTGCAAGAAGAAATAGCCAGAATATGCCTTAGAAATCAGGATGGCCAGACATTGTCTCTCATACTTCAGACATATTATCAGGAGGGACCAGTCCCCGGAGAAGGACATCATGCTCAGTAAAATGGAGGGTCAGTGAAAAAAAGGAAGACCCCCAAAAAGATGGATTGGCACAGTGGCAACCACTATGGGCTCAAGTGTAACATCGATTGTGAGGATGACAAAGGACTAGGCAGTGTTTCGTTCTGTTGTGCATAGAATCTCTATAGCTTGAAACCTGTTCACCTACCACCAACAATCCTATGGTTTTAGTCTTCTATCTGATTTCTTTGCATAGCTGTGATCATATATTTTTTTAATTCATATTAATATATTTTTACAAAATCATGTTGGAGGTAATAATGTGTTCCCCATGGATTAAAAGATGAATTTTTAAAAATTTTGTCCTGTACAGTGTTTTGAATGAAAAATGTGGAATTGACATTTCATAGAAATGGTTTGTACATTGTGCTCCATCTCTCCTCCCTACCCCATAATAAAATTTCCTGGTGTGGTGGTGTAGGTTAAGCACGGGACCATAATAAAGTCACTTTGGACTACATGGTCAGCAATTCAAATTCGCCAGCTAATCCTTGGAAAACCTTTACTGGGAATGTCAGAACTAACTCGGCAGCACTCAGCAACAATAACCACAAGAGGCACCTAGCCCTATTTCAACGGGATAGAGTAGAGATGGGAGAGGACATGTCTGGTTGCAGACAGAGAATGACCTTTATATTCAGATAGGCATTCAGGAAAATGACCAGACAACTCTTCTATCTCCATGAATATTCTTACTAATGTGGAAACCAAGATCATTGATTGTATCCCAGGCAGTCCGTGCATCCATCATAAAGGGAGGATAAAACAATCCCTGTATCTTAAAGATATAGATTTCTTTTATTCTAGCTGCTACTGTATAAACTTCTAAATAACATCTAAAATTAGATGAAAAAAGGGGATTGGTAGGACAGTTTTGAGAATTCATTATTTATAAAAAACAATGATGATATTTACTACCATAATTGGATAGCTTCTATGTGCAAGATCCAGACACTTTGTTCATATTATTTCTAATTCTCATTAAAAAAAACAAACAAAACAAAAACTAAACTAAAAAGGTAGAAAATCTGCCCCTGTTTTCAAGAAGAATGTGAGGCTTAGAGAAGTTTAGTTAACTTGCAGAAATTTATACTTATAGAAATGAAATATGGAGTTAAACTTGTTTTTCCAGAGTCTCTGGCTTCCCAATGACTCTAGACTGCCTCCTTTCCCCATAATTACAGCTACATTTTATGAACAATACCTTTATGGAAGAATCTTAAAAATCTAATTAACATAATGATCATTGCTTTGAGAGTTTTTTTTGCTGGTACAGATAAGTAGCCTTCAAGGTAGTACCTAGTGCATTTCATTCATTTCTTCTCTTATTCTGGTAAAAATGTTGCACTATGATATCCATAAGGATCCCTGGCAGCCTAGTGGATGATGAGCAGAGCTGTTAATGACAAGGTCAGTAGTTTGAATCTATCAGTGGCTCTAGGGAGAAAGAGGGGTCTTTCTGCTCCTGTAGAGATTTACAGCCTCAGAAACTCTATGCTGGGTCGCACTGGAATCAACTTGTCGCAAATAGCCTTCACGACCACCAACATACCTATAGTGGGGATATCAAATAAAAAGTGAACAGAGTCCTATAGTAGATATTGGAATAAAGAGCTAACATTATTACACCAGTTATAAAGAATAGAGCTCAATTTATAAAACTAATAAACAAGGTAAAATCAAATAGGAATTTAGAGGAACATACTGCAGTCTGGAATTCTGATGGGGTGCTGTGAGTTAACGCACCAGACTGCAAAGCTGTTTGAACTGTAAGGTTGGTGGTTCAAGCTTACTAGCTGTTCTTTGGAAACCCTATAGAGGGTTGCTATGGGTCGGAACTGACTCGGCGGCACTTCACAACAAAAACAACAACTGCAGTCAAGAACATGAATCCAGTGTGCTAAGGATTGGTATATCTTTTAAACAAATTTGCTAAAATAAACCAAAATACCTACTATAAAATTTCAATTAAATATTTAAAACTATGCTGTAAAACTAGATAAAGGTATTATGAGAAGAAATTTTGAGAAATGAAGAGTGCATGTAACCAAAAGCATAGTAGGCAAATTAAAGGCCCAGTGGAAGTAATCAATATATGACTATTATTAACCTAGTTGTAATACTACCATACTCTTTTATATAAAAATATTTTTCTAATTATTGGTAATTATTTTCATCCAACACTAATGAAAGAGAAATAGAAAAAAAAACAAAAAAAACAAAAGTTAAATTTTGGTGGTGGTTTGAAATTTGTGAATATTTAAGTGAAAAAACCTTCCTTTCTTTGGAATTCTAATAGTATATAGAAAACGTTTCTAATTCCTATGCATGAGGCACAAATGACAAACCTACATAACATAATTAAAGCTTCCTAAATAATCTTTTCCAATAAGAACGAAATGTTCTTCTATCATTGGACATAAAAAAGGGAAATTTACATAGCCAACCTCTATATTTGACTATCTCTGTAGTTTAGCTATGTGAATGCTATCTTTATAAACATTATTATGAATTATATCTAATGGAGGGTTCTTTGTAGAAGAGATCAATAGGAGTTGATACTTGGTTAATGGCACTATGCATTTCTCTTGCTGCAGTTATAGATAGACTTTATTTTTAAATTTCAGAATATGAAATAGTATCAAAACCTAGAAATTGATTTTTAAAAGCAAGAAATATGGGTACAAAAAGGCATTGCCCACATTTTAGGTAATGATGTTCTGATGCATATATGCACCTGACTTCACAGACTTTTTTTTTTTTTTTTTTCCGTAAGTGGTGCTTAAAAGTGTTGGTATGGAACATAAGTAGATAATGCAAATATGTTACCGACCCCTACCAATAGTTGCAATTATGCAAATTTTAAAACCTTCATCTTTTATAATTAGATGTAGTGGGATGATGTAGTTAAGTTCTCCAATGGCAAGGTAGGACTCTCTCATCTGCTAAGCAGCTTTACTCCTAAAAACTCTGCATTTCAAATAGACAAAAAAAAAAAATCATTGTGTAAGGGAATAACAAAATGTTTATGGTGGAAACAAAAGACATGATGCCTGAACACTTATCAGTGGCAAATTCTTTGTTTGTGTTTTAAGAAATGAATTTTATGAAGAGCTGAGATGGTCTGTCAATAATTAAGCATATTGTTGAATTGGTCATAGGTATATAAAATTTTAATTAATATACTCAAACGCTCCAGAAATAATAATTTCTTTTCCTTGAGTCCTGGAAGAGAAGAAGGTTGCCTAAAGTAAAGTTTATATAGAATCTAAAAATCACCTGTAGTTAATTACACCTAAACACTTAAAACATCTCATTATATTCATAGTATTGAGAACATATAATGTATACCATCATATATACTCTACAACCTTGTGAAATACAGTTTTCAGTAGACTGGTGTACATATGTTATCTATACATATAGACTACTAATGCATTGGAAGTCTATATTTAAATGTACAACTATATATACATACACAGCCTATATATATACATATATGTATATATGTGGTAATGGTGGTGTACCATGGAGTCAGTTCTGACTCCTAGCGACTCTGCATAGGGTTTCTGAGGTTTTATACCTTTATGGTATCAGACAGCCTCATCTTTCTCCCACAGAACAGGTGGTAGTTTTGAATTGCTGACCTTGATGTTAGCAACCATATCGTAACCACTACACTACCAGAGCTCCATATGCATATGGAGACATGGTTTCAAATTTGCATTTTTCTTTAAATCATGAAAATCCCATTCTCTATATCATTACCAGATTTATAAGAAAAAAAAAAATGTATGTATGTATATATATATATTGTTGTTGTTGTTAAGTGCCGTCGAGTCGGTTCCGACCCATAGCGACCCTGT
>NW_006408617.1:2117508-2124708 GCF_000296735.1 Chrysochloris asiatica
AGGACTGCAGAAGTATGTTCATATTGCTGTTTTCAACTAGAAACTTTTAGTGACTTGAATAAGTGAGAATTTGAGTACTCTTTTTTTTTAAGGGCTATGTCTAGTATCTTGGCACACTGCATTACAGATAAATTACATATGCTATCTTTATTTTCAGATTTAATGCCAGACTAGTTTAAAGACATAGAAGTCACTCAAGATGAAGGTAAAGAAAGAAACAAGAAAGCAATTCAAGCTTATTTTCCCTTTAGTGAATCCGTTTTTGAAGCAAGGGCAGGTGGTGGGTGGGAGGATAGGAACGAAACAGGTACTATGATTTTCTAGGAAGAAAGAGTTTTCATTCCAAAGCATGCAAACACATGTAGGTCTTGAGATAATTTTGGATAGTATTTTTAGAATGTGTGCTTGTAGTTAATTGTCTAAATGATTTTCCCTTAGCACTTTATTCTTCTGGTTCTCTGGGGATTAATGGAAGGAGATCCAATTTTGCTGGTGATTATAAGTGGTAATCAACTGATGGTTTTAATAATGAACTAGAAGATATAATAAAATGACTTGTTTGGGAATATGATCAGTTCTTATTATAGTTATTCCCAACACAGTGAATTAACAATGGTTTTGATTTAAAAAAACAGTTTTGCCCCATTTTTTACATATGTATGGAAAGATAGAAACTGCCGAATGCAAGTTGATCACAGTGTTATATTAGAATGTACTACCCGGGACATGTCTCTTTGTTACAATTACTTGAAAGCATCATGCTTTCTTTAGTTCTATGCTTAGTTCAGTACAGAATACATCTGTTCCCAATATTCCTTTCCAAATTTTCAGTGAATTGACCACATTTAGTAGCAAAAGCATGCACTAATTTGCAATAAGGTTGTGCCAAAAAATTAACTTGTGGACAAGAACTGTATTTATTTGCTTCCTATTTCAGTGCTTCAATTTACTAATATGAAATTATGGCAAAAGAACTCATATTTACTTCTGCATGCAGCAGAAAAAAAAAAGGTTTTAAAAAAAAAAAAAAAAATCATATTTACTTCTGCATGCAGCAGAAAAAAAAAAGGTTTTAAGAACAAAACACAAACCAGAAGAGCTGGATCATCAACACAAGGTGGCACTACTGACCAGTCTCTTTGGAGTAAGAGTTTTGTGTTTAAGGGATTTTTTTTTTCCCCTTTCTTTTCTCTTGGAGACTCTTACAGGACCAACTTCTCTTATTATTCTTCTTATTATTTTTTGCCTGATTTTCTTATATATCTGGTAATAATATAGGCAATGGGATTTTCGTGATCTAAAGAAAAATGCAAATTTGAAAACAACTATATATTATTTTTATAAAATTGTAATCACGTGTTAAACCTCCGGATTGTTGTTGTTTTAAGCATCGTTGAGTAACGCCCAACTTTTCGACCCTGTATAGGAGTTCTGAAGCTGAACTTGTAGAAGCGGAAAGCCTCATCTAACTCATGCGCATGTGCCCTGTGGTTAGCAGTCCAACTCTGGGTACTCATGCTGTATTAACACTACACAGATAGTGTCCCCATATTTCTCAAAAGGGTCACCTTGAAATTGTTCGTTTTTCTTATCATCTCTTGAATAGACTCCTCCTCTCGACTAACATAAACATCCCCGAGGCGCTGTGGGTTCATGCACCAGACTGCAAAGCTGTTTGAATTGCAAGATTGATGGTTCAAGTTCACCAGTCACTCCTCGGAAACCCTATACAGGGACGCTAAGGGTTGGAAGCGACACTTAACAACAACAACAATAACAACAAACATCATTTTGGAGTACTGGTGTGGCACTACGGTTCAAACCCACCAGCCTCTCCTTGGAAACCCGTATAAGGTTGTAATGAGTTGGAACAGACTCCACGGCATTTAACAACAACAAGAAGGATCATTTTACTTAAAGGCCCTTTTCACGCTGCCAATACTTTCCTTTTTTTTCTTTTTATTTTCTTTCAATTAAACATATATAGTGAACACCTTCCTATTTATTAGTTTGAATTCTTAATGTGATATTCAACTCCAACCCCATCTTATTTCCAACATACTGTTATTCATTCATACCACACACACACACAGCTACCATTTCTCACCTCTCCAGTAGGCAATTCCCAATATATATTTAATTTTAAATATTATGAGAAGTTCTGTCCTTTTTAAAGCTCTTTTTCTACACTTGTGATTTTTACTCCCTGTGGCACTGTAGGATAAGACCTGAACTGCTAATCAAAAAGTCAGCAGTCCAAACCCACTAGCCAACCCTTGGAAACCTTATGCAAGGTTGCACTTAACAACAAAACCATTGCTCACTGGTATTCATCAGTTTTTAAAAATTCCTTCACAGGGCTCATCTTCTTTAATAAGAATACAGCAATGTTCTTCAAGCACATAAGCCTGCATTTTATAGCACATTTACAAAAGCTATGTTGTTGTTGTTAAATACCTTCAAGTCGGTTCTGCCCAACTCATAGCAAACCTGTATGAAGTTTCCAAGGAGCAACTGGTGAATTTGAACTGCCGACCCTGCAGTTCAAACCAACCTTGCAGTTCAATGCATTATTCCACAGCACCACACCAGGACTCCATAAAAAGTATACTTATATGGAATATGCAGATGATGGTCTATTACTTAAGGAACCCTGGTAGCACAATGAGTAAATTCTGGGCTTCAAATTAAAAAGTCAATGATTCAAACACACCAGCCGTTCCACAGGAGAGAGAAAACAAAACAAAACAAAGCAACCAAAACCTGGAGATAGCTCTTGTAAAGATTGTTGTTGTTGTTAAATGCTGTCAGAGTCGTAGCGACCTTGTATAAGGTTTCTGAGGAGCAGCTGATGAACTTGAGCTGCCAACCTTGTGGTTCAAATTGAGCTTATCTTCTAATGCAATATGATGCCGTGAAGCCTAGGAAAGCCTGTGGCCAATTCAACTCTTATGTTTATCCAATTGGATTGCTATGAGTGGGAATTGATTACTCTGTATACAATAACAATAGACTATGATTTAGATGTCATTGTCTGCAGGTGGTGTAGCCTACGGGGTTTCTTTTCTTCTCAAAAATACTGTAACTTTACTGATCTGGTACTTTCCAATAGTTTCAAGAATATGCATAATGCGTACAGGAAGTAGTTGACATAAATTTAGGGAACGAATACATGAACCTAATTCTTCTAAAATCTTAATGCTATTGTTGTTTTTAGGTGTCATCAAGTTGGTTCTGACCCACAGAGACACTATGCACAACAGAATGCAAGTGCCCAGTCCTGTGCATATTCACAATCATTGTTATATTTGAGCCCATTGTTGCTGACCCTCCACATTACCAAGTATGATGTCCTTCTACAGGGAATGGTCCCAACTGACAACACGTCCAAAAAAACAAGAGACAGTCTTGCCATCCTTGCTTTTAAGGAACATTCTGGTTGTACTTCTTCCAACATGGATTTATTTGTTCTTTTGGCTGTCCATGGTACTTTCAATATTCTTCTTCAACACTGTAATTCAAATGTATTGATTCTTCTATGTCTTTCTTCTTCATTGTTCAACTTTCAAATGCATGTGAGGTGATTAAAAATACCATTGGTTGAATCAGGTGCACCTTAGTTCTCAAATTGTCTTCTCTACTCTTTATCACTTTAAAGCGCTCTCTTGCTGCAAATTTACCTAAGCAAATTGAAGCCTTTGAGAAGTTCAATCTTTTCCCCATTTATCATAATATTATTTATTGGTCCTTTTGTGAGAATTTTTGTTATTTCCATTAAGATGCAATCCATACTGAATGTTGTCATTTTTTATGTTTATTAGTAAGTATTTCAAGTCCTCTTCACTTTCAACAAACAAGGCTGTGCTATCTTCCAGAATGCTCCTTAGAAGTCAGGATGATGAGAGTTTGTCTCTCATATTTTTGACATGTTGTCAGGAAGGAAATCATGCTTGGTAAGTGGAGGGTCAGCAAAAAAGAGGAAGATCCCTAATGAGATGGATTGACACAGTTGCTACAACAATGGGCTCAAACATAACAATTGTGAAGATGGTGCAGAAGCAGACAGCATTCCATCGTACTGTGCCAAGGGATGCTAAGAGTTGAAACACATTGATAGGCACCTATCCACAACAGCAGAATGATTTGTGACTAATTTGCTTTCCAAACAAACTTTAGATAAACTCAATTATATGGTAGATTCCTCTTTCCAGTGAAAAACATTTGGATATGAACTTTTGATTTGTCTGTATCTGGGTACATATGATCTTACCAGATCAGGAGAACCACAGTCTCTCATTTGTTTTAGGGAAAACATTCCAGAATTAAAAGCATGTAATTTACATTGACTAAAATAAAAGATCAATTTAGTGTAATATATGTAGTATTCATTTGTAACAAATATGAAAATAGTTCAAGCAATACATGAAGAAAAATAGGGTTACTTGTTGAGTCATTGCAGAGGCAGTAGAGGATCATGGTTTTATGCATGCTCTAGAATCTGCCTTCACCTGATATGAATCCTACCTTCATCGTTTACATGCTGTGTGATCTTGGGCAAATTGTTACCCACTTTATGTCCTTGTGGTAATAACAAAGCTTACCTGAGTTAATTTTTTAAATGTATAAATTGATGCTGGAAACACCTAACAAGTGGCTATGTGCTTAGGTTGTTTTTGTTATTGTTGCTATGTGCTGTGAAGTCAGTTCCAACTCATAGTAACCCTGTAGAGGGCTTCTGATAACCAACTGTTGGGTTTGAACCACCAACCTAGTGGTTAGCAGCTCAGTGCTTATCCTGCATCAACAAACCAGACCCCAGTGCTTAGACTGTTGTTGTTAAGTAACGTCAAGTCTGTTCTGACTCATAGTGACCCTGTATAGAGTTTCTGAGGAGTGGCTGGTGAGTTTGAACCACAGACCTTGTGGTGCAAACTGATAATGTGGTTCAAACCAACTTTGCAGTCCAGTGCTTATCCTACAGCAACAGCAAGACTCCAGTGGTTAGACAGTTGTTGTTAAGTGCCGTCAAATTGATTCTGACTCATAACAACTCTGCATAGGGTTTCTGAGTGGTTAGATTAGTACATATTAAATTAAAGGACAGTAGAAAAAAACCCCCGATAAATTAAACAAAGAAATCATTTTTTTTTAACATTCCCTTCTTTTCTTCCTTCCCTTCCTTTCTTTCTTCTTTTTTAAAAAAATTGTATCATAAAAAAAAAATGTTGTCTTTGGAGAACCTTTTGGAGAACCAATCTCTTTACTCATAATAATTTTTAGACTCTTTTCAACACTTCTAGTCACTTTACCATTTCCTAGTGGCTTTACTTGAGATTGCGTTTTGTGACATTTTACCTTTTCCTGCTTCTATATTTAACTCTAAAGTTGCAAGTTTCTCACCTGAAATTCTAACATGTAATTTTATATGAAAAGTAATATATATTAAGTAGACATTCTTTTTACTATGTGTTAAAACTTAGTATACTGTAATTGAAATGTTTTAAAATAGAATTAAATCATATTTCTGATTTTCAACTTAAATTAACATTGACTAAAGTATGTTCTATTCTGCTTAAATTAATTGTTAAAGCTTTTGACAACTGTAAAAATATCACATAAGGACCCTTGTTGAATAGTGGTTCCATGTAGAACTGCTAAACAAAAGGTCAGCAATTCAAATTTACCAGTTGCTCAGAGGAAGAAAGATGATGCTTTCTGCTCCCATAAAGGTTTACAGCCTCAGAATCCCTATACACGGTCACTATGAGTCGGAACTGACTCGATACCATACTACCACCATGCCATAAGGCACTTAACAAAAGCAACATGCCATAGTTAAACCAAAATTTAAACATTTTCTAAATGCATAATTTTGTGATACAAAATTCTTAATGAGAAACCTTGATGCTTTGGTATATCCTAAAATGCATCACATTTTTTTTTTTTTCTAAACACTTAAAATGGTAGACCAGGTTTGAACTTAAAAAAAAGTAATCGTAGAGCTATGAAAGTGTTTCAACACATTGCTGCTAAAATAACTTTAACATATGGACAATGAATAATGCTTCTTTTCTTGATATAACAAAAACTTGTGGAGTTTTTTTGTCTAGATTATAATCACTGCAGTCCTGTTTAAACAAACAACTAAGAACATTATGTACATACTTTAGACACTTAGATAAGATCATCTTTGCTTTGCTCTATTTTGATCTAAGGAGCTCTGGTACTTAAATGGTTACAAATTGGTCTGCTAATCTCAAGGTCAGCATTTTGAAACTACCAGTCATTCTACGGGAGAATGACGAGGCATTCTGCTCCCATAAAGATTTACAGCCTTGGAAACCCTATACAGGGTCACTGCAAGTAGGAAGTGACTCCACGGCACATCACCACCACCAGCATGTTCTTCATAACTGGTTTCTACTAAATACTATACAATAAAACTCTGTCTCTGCTATTTGTTAGCTAGTTCTTCGTTCATAGTGTTTTTGAATTTCACAGGATTTTTTTTGTTTAAATGACACTTTTGCCTTATTATCTTACAACAAATATGCAATCCAAATAAGTAGGCAAACTGGTGACATTCTCCTTTTACATGTTCAAATTCAAGATATTGAAATGGTTTATAACAAAGTAAATACTCATCTTGGGTCACATTTATAAATGAGCTATTAATGTGACAGGAACAGTCACTAAATAAAACAAATGAGTAAGTGACAGCTATCTTCCAGGTCTTTCTTATGCACTTCAAAGGGATTAGTTAGTGTATGATTTCTTGTTGTTGCTGTTAGGTACCATTGAGTCGGTTCCAACTCATAGTGTCTCTGTATAGGGTTTCCAATGAATGACTGGTAGATTTGAACCACCAAATTTGCGGTTAGCAGTCCATTGTTATCCTGTGACACCAGGACTAAGAACTTTTTATTCCACCATTATGAAAGGGTAAATAACCAGATTCTTAGAACAGGAGGATTGCAAGAGACAATAGACTTTGTCTTCACTTGAGGCCAATCAGCCATTCCAGAGCACAGAGATATTTAGCGGCTTACATCATATGAAGCATCTAAAAGGGAGCTAGAGCAGCAATCTGTCCTGCTATCGTTGTTACCAATAAGTTGGCTCTGATTCCTGGAAACCCCATATATATAATTTAATTTTTACTGAGTTATATAACCTTTTCTACTTGGACCTATCTTTCTA
>NW_006408617.1:2125666-2127004 GCF_000296735.1 Chrysochloris asiatica
TACCCAAAGCAATCTACAGATATTATGCAATCTCAATCTAAATTCCAATGACGTTCTTTAAAGAGATGGAAAAACTGAACACTAACTTTATATGGAACAGATAAACAAAGTATTGTTTAAGAAGAAGAACAAAATTGGAGGCCTCTCACTCCCTGATCTCAAAAATCTACTACACAGCCACAGTGGGCAAGGCAACATGGTACTGGTACAAAGAAAGATACATAAAGCGAATAGAATTGAAAATCCAGAAGTAAATCCATCCACATACAGTCAGTTGATCTTTGACACAGTGCCAAAAGACATAAAATAGGGAAGAGATAGTCTCTTCAACAATTGGTGCTAGCAAAACTGGAAATTCATTTGCAAAAACAAACTCAAAGTGGATTAAAAATTTAAATATAAAACCTAGAGTTATAAAGATCAGCAATGAAAAAATAGGTACAAATTTATGGGCTCTAATGAATGGCATAAATACACTGTCAAACATAACTAAAAATATACAAACATTAGAAAACAAAATAGATGACTATGATCTCCTAAAAATTAGACACTTATGTGCTTCAAAAGATTTCACCAAAAGAATAAAAAGAGAATCCACAGTCTGGGGGGAAATTTTTGCAAAAACTTATCAGACAAGGGCTAATATCTAAAGGTTATAGAAAACTACAGCAACTTTAACAACAACAAAAAAAAGACAAGCAACCCAATTCAAATATGGGCACAGGACATGAACAGACACTTCACCAAGGAAGACATTCAGGCAGCTTACAAGTATATGAAGAAATGTCCATGTTTATTAGCCGTCATTGTTGTTGTTAAGTGCTGTCAAATCGATACCAACTCACAGCAAACCTGTATAGGGTTTCTAAGGAGCAGCTGGTGAGCTTGAACTGCTGACATTGTGGTTCCAACCAACCTTGCAGTCCAGCATATTAGCCCTCACCACCACTAGAGATGTAAATCAAAATAACAGTGAGATACCATCTCACACCACATTAATAGCAAGGTTTCAAGAAACAGAAAACAACAAATGCTGGCAAGGGTGTGGAGAGACTGGGACCCTTTTATGTTGTTAGTGGGACAGTAAAATGGTTCAACCACTGTAAAAAGACAGTATGGCACTTTCTCAGAATGTTGGATTCCCAGTACTTGGTATATAGCCACAAGAAATAAGAGCCAGAACATGAGTAGATATATGCACAATGATCTTCATCACAACACTATTCACAATAACAAAATGATGGAAATATGCTATATGTTCATCAATGTTGTTATTATTGTTAAGTGCTAACTAGTCGGTTCTGACCCATAGCAACATGGTATAGGGTTTCCAGGGAG
>NW_006408617.1:2128054-2137210 GCF_000296735.1 Chrysochloris asiatica
TGTAAATTGAAGATGCTAGGAATCATTTAGCACAATGGACTAATGGAACATGTGAACATCAGTCTCCATGACTTTGAGACGAGAAGAATTAGATGGTGCCCAGCAACCACTACCAACTCCTTGGAAAGGGATCACATTAGATAGAGTGGGAGAAAATGTGTGACAAAACTCAAAATGATTTTTAAAAAAAGCCTAGGCTTACTGGTCATTAAGAGACTGGGGGAATCAAGCACCCCTCAGGTCTAGAAGGAATTCACCCTCGGGGTCTAATTTCCAGCCAAGTAATAGATAAGTATAAAAGAGGGGCAACAACACTAGTAAGGTATGTTCAGAATGGAACGGTCTATCATTCAGAAAAAAAAAAATTGCATCATTTCCCTTAGGACAAATTTGAAAATAGATGGGAAGGTGAGTGAAATGGAAACAGGGAGCACAGGGATAAAGCAGGGTAACTGTTGATACATGGAGGGGATTCCAAACATTAAGATGAAACAAAGTGTATGATTTGTCGGATGTAAAACTGATTATCTTGTCTGTAAACACTCACTTGTTTTAAGTACTGTCGAGTCAGTTCCAACCCATGGTGACCCTGTACAGGATTTCCAAGGAGCAGCTGATGAGCTTGAACCACCAACCTTGCAGTTCAAACCGACTTTGCAGTCCAGCACATTAACCCACACTGCCCCATCAGGACTCCAAAATTCACTTAGTTCACAATAAAATGTGCTAGTATTGTGTTGCTTGATGCCTCAATGTGTGCTTAAATAACACTCTAATAAACTATAACAAAATGTATAAACAAAATTTCATTCTCAAATAGTCTCATATTTCTGCCTATGTTGAGAATGTATAGGCTTTGCTATTCTGAACTTAAACCATTGCATAAGGCAAATCCTTATATAGCCTATGTTTGAATTGAAGGTTACTGGACTAAACTAAGGGTTACTGACTGGACACAAAATCATCTGGTTTCATATTCTGGCTCTCGGCTGTGGAATGTAATGTTAATAATAATCCTTTTGAAACAAAATAAAGTAAAAACCTGTTGAGGGATATATCAGTCAACTAACTATTGGTCCTTTAGAAAATACCCCAAGATTCAGTGGCATAAAACTACCATTATTTATTCTTGCTCATACATCTGCCAGTTCTTAGTGGTCAGATGATTCAGACTGAGTTCAGTTGAACTTAGAGACACTTGACTCCAAACAGGTTAGATTTAACCTGTTCAACATGTCTCTTTTCCTTCTTAGACTGATGCATTTCATGAGGCATTATTCTTCCATGGATAAGGCAAGAAGGCAAAAGTACAGTAGATACATCCAGCCATGCAACCACATTTCAAGTCTGTGTTAACATTTCATCTACTGAAATTCACTAAATCCACTACTTAAATTGATCCAGTTAATCTGGTAGACAGAGTTATTGTTTCTAAATCACTGTTCCTTGAATTCACACTCTTTTTAAAGTTATTTCGCAGTTCTTTTCACTACCAGCTGGCTATATTTCTCTAGCTCTTGATTTTGCTAGTCTGGAATAGCCTTGGTTCAAAGCTGACTCAAATCCATGTGTATCGTAGTAAAACTGTTCTGAATAGAGTTTTCAATGTCTGATTTTTTTGGAAGCAGATCACCAGGCCTTTATTCAATGGTGCACTGAGTGAACTCAAACCACCAATCTTTTGGTTAGCATTTGAACACATTAATTGTTTGTACTACCAATAATTCTCTCTTTCTCCATCCAGTCACTTATTGCAGAGGAGAACACAGCCCGAGAAGATGATAGAACAACATTAGAGAAAAAAACCTAGATTCTATGAAATATACCTCCATTGGCAACCATAATGACCTGGGATATATGAAACATATTGATTTAAGATATTGAGAATTTGTTATCATTTATTATAGCACTTTCGTTACAGCATGTATTTGTTGGAAGTGTTTGTTATAGAACTTAACATGTAGTGATCCAAATGATTCCAAGAGTAGCATGCTAATGTATAACATCTAAAATATTTGGCAATAGGTTTTTGTGACTTGACAATATGTAATGAAGAAATTTCAATTTTGAAGACTGGTATGATGGCAAACCTGGATAGTCTTTGATTTAAAAATGTGGTGGAAAGCTGATGCCATGATACCTTGGAAGACAGATTTTGGCCAGTTTAAGCCAGTATTTTCATTGTATTTGTCCATAGCTTGTATCTCAGGACAAGCTATGGACAACATTGCAGAGAATGAGTATTCTGGAACAAAATTGTCTCAAGAAGAACTTGTACATAGACCAAGAGATAGCTGATCAAACAAAATAAAGGTACACGGAATAGTTTAAAATCAGGGAAGTTGTGTGTCACTGCTGTATTCTTTCACCATGCTTATTTAATCTGTTTGCTGTGCAAATAATCTGAGATTGATTATATGAAGACTAATATTGCATCAAGATTGGAGGAAGACTCAGTGAATAACACACAGTGATATTCAATGATACAACCTTTCTTGTTGAAAGTGAAGAGGACCTAAAGTACTTACTGATGAAGACGAATGATCACAATCTTCAATATGAGTTGCACTTCATTGTAAAGAAAACCCAAATCCTCATCACTGGAGCAATAAATAACATCATGATAAATAGAGAAAAGATTGAAGTTCTTAAAGACTTTATTTTGCTTGGATCCTCCATTAGCACTCATAGAAGCAGCAGCCAAGAAATCAAACAACATATCACATTAGAGAAATGTGCTGCATAAAATCTCCTTAAAGTATTCAAGAGTAAATCATTTTGAAGCCTAAGGTAGGCCTGACTCAAGTCATGCTATTTTCAATGGTCTCATATGCATGTGAAAGTTGGACAATGAATAAGGAAGACAGTTAAATTGATGCATGTGAGTTATGGTGTTAGAGAAGAATACTGAAAGTACCAGGGACTACCAGAAGAACAAACAAATATGTCTTGAAAAGTACAGTCAGAATACTCCTTAGAAATCAGGATAGCCATACTTCATCTCTCATAATTCAAACATATTATCAAGCAGGACCAGATCCTGGAGAAGGACATCCTGCTTGGTAAAGTGGAGAGTCAGCAAAAAAGAGGGAGACCCCTGATGAAATGGTTTAACACAGTGACAGCCACAATGAGGTCAAGCATAGCAGCAGTTATGAGGATGGCACAGGATCCATCAGTGTTTCCTTCTGTTGTGCCTAGGGTGACTATGGGTTGAAACTGGCTCGATCACACATAACACCAGCAACAACAACAAGCTAGTAGTTCTAGAAAGTGTTTGGATAGAAGCATTGTTTTGGTGTGTGTTAAAAGACTAACAGCCATTTGGCAAGGATTTCCAGGAAAGAGATGTGCTATAGAAAGAATTGGTTGACTTGCAACCAGAAATTGAACAGAGTCAAAGTAGTTCAGAAACTCTGGGGTTTGTATCTAGACATCAAATAGCAAGATATAAGATTGAAAAATACTTTGTGCAATGATAACCTAGGGAGATTTCTCAGTTGAAGTGTGGTTTAGCCATGTGGCAAAGGCCAAAGTTAGGTCAAGATACTTTGAAATTAGCACCATTAATTTGAGGAAGAGAAGCAGGAGGAGAATAAAGCAATGAATAAATCAAACTGGAGAATCATCTAGAAAAGATGTTTTCATCTTTTAGTTAAGATGGCTACTGGCAGATGGGTTTAATTATAAGTAAATATATCTTCGTCCTACTATGTTTCTGTCATAAGTCACTGAAACTATGTGCAGAGGAAATAAATAATAAAGACTTTGATTGCTCAAGTTATAAAACAAAATGTGGGCTCCCAGTTTTGCTCTAATAGAAGCTTTAGACAAAAATTGCACAGTTTTCAATGAGGACAAACTCACCAATGCTGCCTCACATGTGGTCATGCAGAAAAACTGACCAAGAATATATTCTCAGACATTAGAGAGAGAATGCCAAATATACCACACATAGGATCTCTTCCAAAGACCCTAATCAGAAGCAAAGCCTTAAATTTTCAACTCCCAGAGTAGGTGATTTTCACAGAATCTGTCCACTAGGTTTGGGAGGAACTGGAAACTTACCTTTTCAGTCCATATGTCCCTATACAAGAAGAAACAACAATCAGGCTGAGACTACTGTACTTTAGGCTGACCACACCAGATACAATGATTGCACTGAGTGTTCTCTCCGGGAGGCAAGATCATTCTCTCTTGTATTTTATTCGTTTAGTAAAAAGGAGACAATTTGTGTTTATAGTTAGAATGGCTGACTGTGGCAGAATATGTTAGCACTCACCATTTCTTTTCTTTTTGGATACATTGTTGTTGTTGTTAAGTGTGATCGACTTGATTCTGACCCATAGAGACCCTGTATAGGGTTTCCAAAGAGCAGCTGGTGAGCTTGAACCACTGACCTTGCAGTTCAAAGAACTTTGCAGTTCAACGCATTAGCCCACAGTGCCACACTATTAGCAGATCATATTTCCCAGATTCCCGAGCAGTTATGTAGAAGCCAAAGAGAAGCAATGTGTCCCTCCCTGGTTTAGGCAGATAGCAGTGACCATCTTTCTTTCCCTCTCTTTTTTTTCTTCCTGCCCTCTGGTAACATTGTGGTTATGAATGGGGCTGCTAGCCTCAGGGTCAGCAGTTCGAAACTACCAGTGGTTCCACGGGAGAAAGATGAGGCTTTCTGCTCCCGTAAAAATTTACAGCCTCGGAAATCCTGTGCAGGTTCGTTATGACCACGGTACATAACAACAACAACTGTTGAGGAAAATTATATATGCAGAGGAAAATTATATATCTGGAAATGATGGAGCCTCAAAAAAGGAAGGAAATTGAGTTTTTCGGTGACCAAATGGTACAGAGTTCTTTGTGCTAATTTATATTGATGAGAAAGAAAGAAATGTATGGCATTAAGACAAAAATAATCTGTTTCTATTTTGTTTTGTTAAACAGTATGCGCAACTTGCCTAAATGATTACAAACCATTTTTATTTTTATAGTTTAGATTGATATCTGTACAAGTGTGAATATGCTTTAAATATTGGATTTCCTTTTAAATAACTTGTTTTGCAATAAATTACTTTGTAGCATATTACCAGATATTCTTTATTTAGGGCTTCATTTTCATTTTTTATTATTCATAATCTTCTCCACACTGAGTTATACTGGAGTTGCACAAAAGATATCACATAAACAGTATGACTATGTTGCTAAAAGCTAAATTGAATCTGGTATTCTAATTTTAAATGTGTAGTACATAATAACATTCCATTTGTAATTACATTGTTCTTGTTGATTCTGACTCCTTTTGACTGTAAACACAAAGAGAAGGAAACATTTCCTGGTCTTGTATCATCCTCAAAATTGTTCTTAGGTTTGAGCCCGTTGTTGCAGCCACTATGAAAATGCATATTGTTGTGGGTTTTCCTCTTTGTTACTGACCCTCTACTTTACCAACGCTTGTGTCTCTTTCCAAGTACTAATCCTTCCTGATCACTAATCCCTCCAAAGTACATAAGAAAAAGTCTCATCATCCTTGTTTTTAAGGCGCATTCTATCTATACCTCTTCCAAGACTGATCTGTTTATTTGGCAGTCCATGATGCTTTCAGTATTTTTCAACAAAACCACAATTAAAATACATGTATTCTCCAGTGTTCCTTATGCATATGATTTGACTGAAATTACCATGATTTAGATTAGGCATACTAATCTTTGCTCTTGAACACTTTAAAGAGGTCTTGTGCAACAGATTTGCCTGATGTGTTATGATGTTTGATTTCTTGACTGCTGCTTTCGTGTGGATCCAAGCAAAATGCAATCCTTGACAACTTTAATCTTTTCTCCATTTATCTTGATGTTGTTTACTGGTCCAATTGTGAGAATTTTTATTTTGTTTACAGTGAGGTGAAATCCATACTGAAGATTGTGTTATTTGACCTTCATTTAGCAAGTGGTTCAAGTCTTCTTTAATTCCAGCAAGCAAGGTTGTGTCATCTGAGTATTGCAGTTTGTTAAAAGTCTTCCTTTGCACTGAATTCTGTGTTCTTCCTATAGTCCAGCTTCTCATTATTGTTTGCTCATCATGCAGACTGAATAAATATGATGAAAGAATACAACCTTGCCACACACCTTTTCTGGTTTTAAGCCATTCAAAATTCCCTTGTGGTGTTCAAACGACTTCCTGTTTCAGTCAATTTCAATGAGCTAGTATGTAACTCTTAAAATGAGGATTGGAAAGTCTTTATAATAATATGTGAAAACATTTATAAATAGTACAGGAAAAGGCTAGAAAATTATACATTAATAACACAACCATATGACAGCATATGGGCATTTTTAAAAGACTGGAAGGATCGCAGCCAAATATAAAAGTGTCAATATTTCTGAAAGCTATAATTTTGAGTGTTTTAAATTTTTTTTTCAAAAATTTGTCTTTATTACTTAAACAATCAGAAAATGTTAACAGGATTGTCTTCTCCTAAAATTCTACAAATATTATTGCAAAGTTGAAAACAACTCCACTAAATAAAGGTTCTACTGACTGTTTAATTTACAGATTAATTAAGGAGGTGCCATAACATTTTACAACTGATTTCCTACTCTCACTGTTCTGGAAACCTCTATAGACTAAGCCAATAGTTCCTTTTGTAATTGAAGCCCTTTTTGTTTTCTAGATCAAGTTCCCTGAAAA
Source organism: Chrysochloris asiatica (assembly GCF_000296735.1). Lineage (NCBI taxonomy): Eukaryota > Metazoa > Chordata > Mammalia > Afrosoricida > Chrysochloridae > Chrysochloris > Chrysochloris asiatica. The sequence goes on from NW_006408617.1 coordinate 2,134,739, forward strand.
CAGTGTTAATCATCGTCATCATTACTGAAATGTAAAATCTGAATATTTTACTTTATGTGTCAAATTTTGTATCCTAAAATGGCAAGCATTTTAATATCCTGTGACAAGTATTATTTAAATGCATTTCTAGCCATACATAGAGCTTGAAACGTATGTTTAGCCAATCCCGATTTGTCAATTCAGTCTTTAACACAATGTGCCAAAGGGGCTCAGACAACTATATCCACATCATTTTCTAACTGTCCTTCTTGTTTCCTGAGTGTAGAGAATTTATATGAAAAACCTGGAAATTGCGTTGGCAATGCATAAAGGAAATCCTCTTCTATTATAGATTTTTTTAAAAATTCTGACACTTAGTAGTATTTTTAATAACCAATTTTTATACTATTATTTCTAAGACTTTCTTTCATAATGTTTGAAGAAATAGGAATTCCAAAGTTTAGAATATTCTATGGTGCTGTACAATCAGCAACTGCAGTGAACCACAAGGTCAGCAATTCATACCCACCAACTACTTCTTGGTAACCCTATACATGGTTGCTATGAGTTGGAACTGACTTGACAGCAGATAACAACAACAACAACAACACAATTAATACAATCCCAAGAACAGCTATTTTTTGTGGTTATTAAGATAATTTACATGAAGTAAGGTTTAAAAGCTATATAAAAGGAAACAGTTTGATGAGATTTTATATATTGTGTAGTTGGAATGAAAATGATATTTTTCTTTTGCTGGGGTAAGCAGAGACAATATTTGGTTTTAATTGCAAGACTTCACAGAGTCTATAATAAGTTAACCACCACTCAACTGCTAGTTTGTTGTACTGTGGTGACTATTGTGTTGCTGTGATGCTGGAAGCTATGCCAGCAGGATCATCTATGATGAAGAGGTTTCAGTAGAGCTTCCAGACTAAGACAGACTAAGAAGAAGAAGTATATTGCTTCTGAATGATTTGCACTGAAAATCTTATGAATAACTCTGTCAGATACAGTGCCAGAAGATGAGCTTCTCAGGGTGGAAACCACTCAAAATACTACTGGGGAAGAGAGTCTCCTCAAAGCAGAGTTGACCATAATGATGTGAATGGAATAAAGTTTGGGTACCCTCATTTGCTGATGTGACTTAACTCCAGATAGCTATATTTGCTATTGCCACAAGCACCCATTAACAATCAAAACAAGAGATGTATGAAGTATGAATTTAGAAAAATTGGAAGTCAACAAAAATTGGAATGTACAAAAATTGATAGCCTAGGTATTTTTGATGTTGTTAAGTGTCATTGAGTTGTTTCTGATTTATAGTGACCCTGTATAGGGTTTCTGAAAAGCAGCTGTGAGCTTGAACCACCAATCTTGTAGTTCAAATCATCCTTGCGGTCTAATACATTAACACACTGCACCACACCAGGACTCCAGCCTAGGTATTACTAAGCTGAAATAGACCGGTATTGACCCCTTTGAATCTGACAGTTATATGGTTTGCTATTCACGATCTATCTTAAAGTATAAGACTGACTTTGATAGGGTAATATCAATACACCTTTATTCAACTTTACAGACCAACCACTTGAGCAACTGATGATGAAATGTGTGAATTCCACCAATTTATTCACTCTGAAATTGATGAAACATGCAATCAAGAAGCATTAATAATTACTGGTGATTTTAATTCAAAAGTTGGAAAAAAAAAAAAAGAGAAAAGATAAGTAGCTGGAAAATATGGTCTTGGTGACAGAAATTATTTTGGAGATCTCATAGTAGAATTTTGCAAGACCAAAGCGTTATTCATTGCAAATACCTTTCTTAAACAACATAAAAGATAACTATACACATGGACCTCACCAGATGGAGTACACATAAGTCAAATCAAACTCATCTGTGGGAAGATATTATAGATAAGTACAATAATATTAGCCAAAACTAGGTCAGAGGCCAACTGTGGAAGACACAACCAATTGTTATATACAAGTTCAGACAAGAGACAAAATATGACTTTAAATATATCACATCTTAATTTAATGACCAGCTAAAGAGCAGATTTGATGCATTAGACACCAATGACCTAAGACTAGTAGAGTTATGGGATGACACCAAGAACATCACATATGAAGAAAGTGAACAATCATTAAACAGGATAGAAAGGAAAACCAAAATGATGTCAGAAAAGGCTTTGAGCAACTGGAAGAAATGATGATGTAAAAGACCTGAATAGAAAAATTTAAAGGACAAGTCAAGAAGATAAAACAAGGATTGTAATGCAATGTGCAAAGACTTTGAGTTAGAAAATCAAAAGGGAAGAACATGCTTAGCATATCTTAAGCTGAAAGAATTGAAGAAAAATATTCAAGCCTCAGATGAAATACTGAAGGGTTCTATGGGCAAAACACTGAATGATGCAGGAAACATAAAAAAAGATGGGAGGAATACACTGTATCAAAAGATTTAGCCAAGGAGGTGGGGCTTGATGGC
>NW_006408617.1:2144116-2166186 GCF_000296735.1 Chrysochloris asiatica
AAGTTGCCAGATATTTAATTTTGCTTGGATTCACAATTAACATTCATGCAAACAACATTCAAGAATTCATTAGATGTAATACATTAGCAAAATAAGCTGCAAAAGACCTCTTTAAAGTGTTCACAACAAAGATGTCAGTTTGAGAAATAAGGTACACCTGGTCCAATCCATATTTTCAATCACCTCATATGCATGTGAAAGTTAGACAATGATGAAACAATACTGTGCAAGAATAGAAGTAATTGAATTATGGTATTGGAGAAGAATATTAAAAGCATCATGAACTGCCAAAAGAACAAACAACTCTTGGAAGAAATACAAGCAGGATGATCCTGAGAAGCTAGGATGACTTTGTCTTTTGATCTTTGGGCATGTTGTCAGGAAGGATGGAACCATAGGGAAGGACATCATGCTTGATAAAGTCGAAGTTCATTGAAAAAGAGGTGAATTAACACATAGTCAGTCTCTCTGGGCTTAAACATAACAATTTTGAAAATGGTGCAGGATTGGGCAGTGTTTCATTCTGTTGTGCATATGGGCGTTATGAAATAGAATGGATGTTCCTAACAACTTCCTGACTGGATGTTCCTAACAACTTCCACATAATAAATAAATATGCATTCTGAATCTTTCCTAAACCTACCAAATTATCTCCATTCTGAGCCTTCATTTAAAAAAAAAAAAAACAGTTAATTAACAGTTAATTATGTACAACATAGTGTACATAAGAGCACAGTTTGGAAAACACTTACCCTGACATTCTTTTATTTTAAAGTAAGGGATTTTTGTTTGTTTCTTTGTTTTGACAGACCTATAAATCTTTGCTCTAGTAGGATTGTAAGTGCAATAAGCTAAGAATCATTGACCCTTTCCATCTAAAATAAATATAAATATTGTACAGCACTGTCACCCATTATTAACAGGTTTCAGAAGAGCTTCCAAAGACAGACTAGGAAGAAGGAGTGACGAACCACTTCCGAATATTTAGTCACTGAAATCCTTATGAATAGTAGAGAAACACTGTCAGATATAGTGTTGGAAAATAAGCCCCTCAGGTTGGAAGCCACTCAAAATGTGACTGGGGAAGAGTTGCCTCCTCAAAGTAGAGTTGACTGTTGTGTTGTGAATGGAGTAAAGCCCATGGGAATAAAGCCCTTGGGACCTTCATTTGCTGATGGGGCACAACTCAAAATGAAGAGAAACATCTGTAAATATTCATTTAAAATCGGGACATGGAATGTATGAATCGCGAATCTAGGAAAATTGGAAGTTGTCAAAAATGAAATGGAACGTATAAACATCAATATCTTAGGCATTAGTGAACTAAAATGCACTGGGATTGGCCATCTTGAATCTGACAACCACATAGTTTACTATGCAGGGAATAACAAATTGAAGAGGAATGATGTTGCATTCATTGTCAAAAAGAATATCTCCAGATCAGTCATGAGGTACAATGCTGTCTGTGATAGAATAATATCCATACGCCTACAGGGAAGATCAGGGTTGCTATGGGTTGGAATCGACTAGACGGCACGTAACAACAACAACAACAACAGGGAAGACCAGTTAACAACACTATTATTCAAATCATGCACCAACCACTAAAGCCAGTGAGGATGAAATAGAAGAATTCTACCAACTTCTCCAATCTGAAATTGATCAAACTTGCATTCAAGATGTATTAATCATTGCTGGTGATTGGAATGCAAAGTCTGGGAACAAAGAGGAAGGATCAGTATTTGGAAAATATGAACTTGGTGATAGAAATGATTCTGAAGAACGCATGATAGAATTCTGCAAAATAAATGATTTGTTCATTTTAAATACCTTCTTTAGACAGCATAAGAGACTATTATACACATGGAACTCACTAGATGGAATACACAGAAATCAAATTTATTATGTCTGTGGAAAGAGACAATGGAAACACTCTATATCATCAGTCAAAACAAGGCCAGGGGCAGATTGTGGAATAGACTGCATACAATTGCTCATATGCAAATTCAAACTGAAGCTGAAGAAAATGAAAACAAGTCCACAAGAGCCAAAATATAACCTTGGATACATCCCACCTGAATTTAGAGATAATCTGAAAAACAGATTTGATACATTAAACACTAAAGACCGAAAATCAAGAACATCATACATGAAGAAAGCAAAATGTCATTAAGAAGACAAGAAAGAAGGAAAAGTTGAAAATGGATGTCAGAAGAGACACTGAAACTTGCTCTCCAGTGTAGAGATGCTAAAGCAAATGGAAGAAATGAGGAGGTACAAGAGCTGAACTGAAATATTTTTCAAAGGTCAGCTCAAGGAGACATAGTCAAATGTTACAACAAAATGTGCAAAGATCTGGAATCAGAAAACCAAAAAGGAAGAACACGCTCAGCATTTCTCAAGCTGGGGGAACTCAAGAAAAAATGCAAGCCTTGACTTTCATTATTGAAAGATTCTCTGGGCAAATTATTGAATGATGCAGAAAACATCAAAATAATTAGGCAGGAATACACAGTCACTGTACCAAAAGGAAATGGATGATGTTCAACCACTTCAAGAGGTAGCATATGATCAAGAGACAATGATACTGAACGAAGAAGTCCAAGGTGTATTGAAGGAATTGGCAAAGAACAAGGCACCAGTAATTGATGGAATAAAAATTGAAATCTTTTAAGAAAGTGAAGTGGCACTAGAGGCACTCACTCACTCCAAGAAATCTGGAAGACACCTATCTGGCTGACAAATTGAAAGAGATCCGTATTTGTGCCCATTCCAAAGAGAGGTGACCCAACAGAATGAGGAAATCATTGGACAATATCTTTGATATCACATGCAAGTAAAGTTTTACTAAAGGTAATACAGAAACAGCTACAATCATACATTGACAGAGAACTTCCAGAGGTTCAAGCTGGATTCAGAAGATGATGTGGAATGAGAGACATCATTGTTGATGTCTAATTGATCTTTGCTGAAAGCAGAGAATATCAGAAAGATGTTTACCTGTGCATTATTGACTACGCAAAGGCTTTTGATTGTGTGGATCGTGACAAGCTATGACCAACATTGAGAAGTATGACTATTCCTGAACATTAATTGTGCTCATGAGGAATCTATACATGGACCAAGAGGCAGTTGTTGGAACAGAACATGGGAACACTGATTGTTTTAAAATTAAGAAAGGTGTGCGGCAAGGTTGTGTTCTTTCACCATACTTATTCAACCTGTATGCTGAGAAAATAATCCGAGAAGCTGGGTTATATGAAAAAAAACATGGCATCAGGATTGGAGGAAGACACATTAACAACCTGAGATATGCAGATGATACAACCTTGCTTGCTGAAAGTGAAGAGGACTTAAAATATTTACTGATGAAGATCAAAGACCACCACCTTCAGTATGGAATGCATCTCAATGTAAAGAAAACAAAAATCCTTATTACTGGACCAATAAAGAACATTCTTATCAATGGAGAAAAGATTGAACCGGTCAAGGAATTCATTTTTCTTGGGTCAACTATCAACACTAATGGCAGCAGAAGTCAAGAAATCAAATGACATATTGCGTTAGGCAAATCTGCTGCACAAAACCTTTTTAAAGTGTAGAAGAGCAAAGATGTCAGCTTGAGGCCTAAGGTGCACCTGACCCAAGCCATGATATTTTCAATAACTTCATATGCATGCCAAAGGTGGACAGTGAATAAGGAAGACCCTAGAAGAATTGATGCATTTGAATTATGGTGTTGAAGGAGAATATTAAAAGTGCCACGGACTGCCAAAAGAACCAACAGAATTGTGCTGAGAGAAGTGCAGCCAGAGTGCTCCTTGGAGGCCAGGATGGCCAAACGTCAGCTCTCATACTTCGGACATATTGTCTTGAGGGACCAGTTACTCCAGAAGGATATCATGTTTGGTGAGGTGGAGGGTGATAGAAAAAGTGGAAGACCCCCAGTAGAGATGGATTGGCCAAGTTGCATTATCAATGGCCTCAAGCGTGACAAAAATTGTGAGGTTGTCCCAGAACTGGGCAGTGTTTTCTTCTGTTGTACATAGGGTTGCTGCGAGTCGGTACTGACTCGATGGCACATCACAACAACAACAACTCATAATTCTATCTGCATGGAGTCATCAAAGACTCTGATCATCAGCAATGTATTGAGAAGATAAATGGAGAAAGAGGGAGAGCTAAACAGATGCCTAACTTGGCAATGAAGGTAGAGATAGCTTTAAGATCACAATCACATAGCCAGATAACAGGGAGAAAATGACATTTACTCAGGTTAAATCCTGTTCTAGAGAGCCAAGGTGTCCATTCTGTACTCATCACCCTCCCCTGCCTGCTTTAATGTTTTGCATTGTGGCAACTAAGTTATTGTCTCTCTGCAGCTACAACTCTTGCTGTCACTCTTAAACTGACCCTCATTATTCCGTGCTCCATTGAGGAGTTTTCTTAACCTAGAGTCCTATAAACACATAGTTTCTGCTTACTGCTTTCTTTCTATCTCTCAGCAATGTTATCACCCTATTGTGTTCAGGTTTTCTTTGACTGTCCCATTTAAATTTCACAAAAGAGATGAAAATCTGATTGGGTCTGTCAATCTCAGCTATTTTAAGACAATCCAGTTGATAAAAGTGTTCTCACCACAACATATACTCTGTTTGCCACTCAATAAGGGTGCCTTTGTATCAAGCACAGATTCTGCAACTAATATGGTGATGGTGATGATGTTCTCTTGGACTAAGGAATCTTTCAAGAACATCACGAAACTGGGAGATATCTTAGTGTGTTCCTTTTTAGTATTGTTTACATCTTCCTTTGCATTGCATTTAGTACATCCTTAACAAAGTTTAAAAATTTTTATGTCCTTGTAAGGAATTTAAGAGTGTTTGCCTGCTAAAATCTGTATAGAATATGTAAAAGGGAAGGTATTTATAAGTGATAGGATCCTAATTGAAATCTCACTAAAAAATCTGAAACTAATTTGAGATATTTGCTGTAAAACAAATTAAAGGTACCTTTAAGGAAGCTCCAGTTTAATGAACAAATTTGAGCCATGAAATTGGATGATCAACCAGTTGCTTGAAATAATGCATTGATTGGGTATTCTTATTAATAAGGCACTAGGCCTTACACTCTAATAGTATTTTTGACACTTATGAACTGAGGTGTATAAAGGTAGTTCTGGGGCTCATGTAGGAAGATCGTTTCTTTACAGAAGAGTAGACCAGAGATGTTGAGGCTGAGAGAATGCATTACCCTCCAACACAGAACGTCAATAAGGCATAGGCACTGAAATGGGTTGAAAACCATCTAAGGCCAAGAAAATGACAAGCAGGGAATGTAAAGAGCCTTGTGCTCTGTCATCAATAGTTTGAATGCTCGAGCGAGGTCAAGACCCATAAGATTAGCCCCTTTTTCTGTCACACAAAAATTGTAAGCCTGGTTTAAACTGTGCTTTTATAATAGCAATATAAAGTAAGGTCATCCTTCCATGTGTGCCAATAAGAACATTCACACCTGCAGCAATTTGTGCTATGGTAAGCCATAAAAGCAAAAGAAAGAGCATTTGGTCATATATATTCTTAGGGAACCTGAGTGCCCAGAATCAATGAAACAGCAAAGTCACTGAGTGAGCAAGAACACATTTGAAAAAGCAGCCCTGGCATTAGAACTGTGATAATTGAGTTACTTTGCTAACTCAGTTTGTACCATAGGTGGTAACATTTCCTCCGTGGATGCTAGTGATTGATAATGTAAGGGACAATTGTGAGCACTAAGGATTGCTGGCCATCAGTTCCCAAGTAAGAAACATCCAACTTATGGACAAGTCCTACTTGCTTTAAGCAGGACTTCCAACTGATTTCAATCAGTTCTGTTGAGGTCAATGAAGTAAGAAGGAACAGAAACAATATTTTTGCAATTTGGGAGATTTTTCATGTCAATCAGAATGGGGGGTGGGAAGTCCTGGAATGGGAAACTCAGAAGAGGCTTAGTGAGCCATTTTAGGTGCCAAATATGTGAGATTAGATTATTGGCAGAACCATGGATACCCACACACATTCAAAATGGTATGGTCCACTACCATCCTTGAGTGGGGCACCACCAATTTCAGCAGGACAGCGCTGTTTCAGCTCATCACCTGTTTTATATTTATGTAAATTTTCCTTCCAGGTGAAACAACTGACCCAACTATTATTTGCCAGAAATTCTTCATCATAATCACTTTCATTTGCTGTATGTGCAGCTTTTAAATAATTGAAAAGGCTTTGAGTCTTTTCTTACACTAATGCTCCGCAACCAAAGTCAATACCACCAAGTCAGTTCTGACTTATAGTGACCCTGGAGAGGTTTTCTAGAGGCTATAAATCTTTATGGGGGCAGAAAGCCATAAACAGCTTTTCTGAGGGACACACAAATTTTAAAGACATAGTTAGAAATGAAGCTCCCTCATCTGGGGACTGCCTACACTTGTCTTCAGTGGCATTAGTGAAATCCTTTTGTGGTGTTTGTGCTTACAGAGTCTGTTTCTCCTAAATCTCACAATTCCATGCAGTGTCTGTCTCTAACATCTTTGCATTCTATAGACCCTGATAACAACTTAAGAAGGTAAAGATTTACAATAGTTTACCAACTTAACCAAGAAGCTCTGGTAGCATAGTGGTTATGAGTTGAACTGCTAACTACAGGGTCAGCAATTTGAAACTACCAGCTGTTCTGCAGGAGAAAGATGACACTTTCTGCTCCTATGCAGCCTCAGAAACCCCATGCAGGACTGGCCACGGCATACCACCACCACCACCAACGTCACCAGTCTTAATCAAATCAGTATTTATGGAAAATGAAAAATAAATGATAATACAACTCCAGGTAATTGTGATTCCAATTACAATAAGCTTAGTTATTTTAAATTTTGGTGATGTATTTATATCAAATAGTGAACAAATGGGCTTGGATGTTTCCCAGAATTATGTAATGCTTCTCAATATCAGGCTTATTTGGAGTTGGTCTCTGTTTATGACAAATGTTACAGATTTTTCAGCACCCAAATTTAATAGTATGGTTTCTGATTTCAAGATTTCTTAGTCTAGAAAGGAAATAAACAAAATGTTCTTTCAAGGAGTGAGGACATTCCCACAATTTTATTTAAGCCAAAATCAAAGTGGCTGAGGCCTTGGTGAAAAACAACCCTTTAGGAAGATATGGAATGCCAACTGAAATGTTTCAACAAATTAATGCAATACTCTATGTACTCACTTAACTATGCCAAGAAATTTGGAAGACAATTATCTTGCCAACCAACTGGAAGAGATCCAAAAAAGATGAATACAGACATTATCAAACAATATCATTAAAATCACATGCAAGTAACATTTTGATGAATATAATTTAAAAACTACAGTAGAACATCAGCATGGAACTGTAGGAAATGCTAGCCAAGTTCAGAAGAGGACACAAAATAAAGAATATCATAGCTGATGAGTCTTGACTGAATATAGACAATACCAGAATTATAGTTACCTGTGTTTTATTGACTATGCAAAGGCATTCAGCTGTGTGGATCACAACAAATTAAGGATAGCATGGTGAAGAATGGAAATGCCCTAACACTTAATTGTGCTGAAGTGAATCCTGTACAGAGACCACAAAGCAGATGTTCAAACAGACTAAGGTGATATTGCATGATTTAAATCAGGAACGGTGCATCCATTCACCATACTTATCCAGTCTGTATGCTGAGCAAGTAATCAGAAACTGGACTATAGGAAGAAGAACAGAGCATCAGGATTAGAGGAAAATTCATTAACAAACTGGTATATAAGACTCCTGGTGTGGCATTGTAGGATCAGCACTGGATTGTAAACCACAAGGTCAGTGGTTCAAACCCACCAGCTATTCTTTGGAAACCCTATAAAAGGTTGATTTGAGTTGGCTCTGATTCAATGGTACTTAACAACAACATATAGAGGTAACAAAACAGTGCTCACTGAAAGTGAAGAGGACTTGGAGCATTTGCTGATGAAGACCAAGGAATATAACCTTTAGTTTGGATTACACCTCCACATACCATAAAATTTTAACTATTGGACCAATTAGCAACCTCATGTCAAATAGGGAAAAATTGAAGTTGTCAAAGTGTTAAAAAACAAAACAAAACAAAGATGTACTTTTAGGACTAAAGAGCACCTGATTGAAGTCACTGTATTTTCAACCCTGGGTTAATGCGCTGGACTGCAAAGTTGCTTTCAATTGTAAGCTTGGCCGTTCAAAATCACCAGCTTCTCCTTGGAAACACTATACAGGGTCACTATGGGTTGGAATCTATTCAACAGCACTTAACAACAACAACAACAAAATGCATGCAAAATCTGAACAACGAATAAGGAAGATGGAATAAGAATTTATATATTTGAATGATGGTGTTGACAAAGAATAGTGAATATATCACATACTGCCAGCAGCAGAAAAAATCTTTCTTGGAAGAAGTAAACCCAGAATGCTGTGTAGACAGGAGGATAGTGAGACTTTGTCTCAGTTACACTGGACTTATTATCAAGAGGGACCAGCCCCTGGAAAAGGTAGAGACTCAGCAGAAAAAGAGGATGGCTTTCAGTAAGATGGATTAACACAGTGGGCTCAAACATAGCCACAATTGTGAGGATGTTGTAGGACTGGGCAGTGGTTCATTCTATTCTACCATGGGGATGCTATGAGTCAGAATGGACTTGAAGAACCTAACTAACATCAAACAATTTAAGGCAATGAACCTGAAATGACTTTCACATACACAATATCTGAGAAGTTTAATCATCTGTTATTACTTCCATTGCATTTGGTGATATTGAAAGCAAATGACATATGTAAAAGAAGCAAAAAAGGTGACATTTTCAAATTGTTTTCCAAATGACTCTTTATAAAGTTAGTTAGCAGTTTTAGCATAATTCAAGCTCAAAGGGTATGACAAGCACAAAACAATCCAAAACAAACTGCATTGTTCTCTGGGATAAGGCTTGAGAGAAAGTCAAAGCAGTTTGGAATGAATCTGGGTGTAGGAGGTGAATCCTTCTGGGGATCAAAACACAGGGAGTTGTGGTTCACTGGCTCTGTCTCAAAGGATTCAGGAAACTGGAAGGAACAACCACTTTCCACACTCCACAGACCACCTGGTAGCTTGACGGATGAAGTAAAATCTCCAGGACAATCAACTGTCTCAACAGTTGCCAGAGAAACCAACTTGGAAACTGGTACCTTTTGACACATGACTGAAAAGTAAATGTGGCTGGTTAGACTACAGTGCTAAGGACAGTGTTTGATCCATGTGCTGAACAGCACAATTCAGTTTTTTCCTTGTACTTACCGACTGTTTTATTAGTATAAAGGGGAGCAAAACTTTGTATGGATAAGGTGGGCAGCTCCTTAGTTCACAACTATGGGACTTCATCAGGTGTTAAACTAAAAAATGATGCTTCAGAGACACATCTTGCCACATTTCAAGGATCTGACATCCGTTGAGAACAAAAATGTGAAAACAAAACAATTCCATATAGCAGGTAAACACCTTGACAAATATGAAGACTTTCAATCATGTCAAACTGTTTTAAAAATGTCCACTTTGCCATCCCTCTCCAGATACTTAACGTTACCTAACACAAAAATAGAATAAATACAAGAGAGAAATCAATACTCTGCACATCCAAATTGTTGAAGCTTGCCACTGCAATCAAACTTGTTTCTTTTCCTCTGCAAAGAGCTCAGAGGCAGTTTCTCAGTTCAAGGATGAAACATTCTCACCGCTCCTTCTCTAAATACAAATATAGATAACAGAAACATTAATTTCCCAAGAATTTAGCTGAAGAATTGTTTTCAGCTCTGTTCTTAGCAATGATTTACTCTGGCTAGATGGAATGATTCTTTAAAAAATGACCTTGTCAGTAAAGCCTCTAATAATTGGTAACTTTTTAATAATTAGTAATTGGTAAAGAAACTTCTTTCTCATCATATAGATAGAAATAACTTAATGAACACTTTTAAAAAGGATTATTTTCCTTGAACTCTAAGACTCATGCAAGCTATAACAAACTAACAAACCAGGCTCTGGAAACTTCCATGTAGACACAAAACCTGTTGTTGTTAATAAGTGCCGTTGAGTTGGTTCTGACTCACAGCAACCCTGTAGACAAAGAAAAACTTTCTTAGATGCCAAGTGATACTTCGGCTTTCCTACTAGAAATGTAGGTGGGAAGGTTTGAGCATGTCCAGTTTCAGTTGTAGTTTGGGGCTTTGTTCATAGGAAACATACTTCTCCAGAGTAAGGGCCATCCATTAACTCACTTCCAATTATTGTCTGGCACCAATTCATCTTCTGAATAGACCGATGGTCTCCCCCTCCAAACTGCTTTTCCAGTCACTGATATTTTCCACATCCCTTGCCTTTTCTGTACTTTAAAAAGGTTTCATTCAAATCAAGCAGGGTTATTTTTTTTTCTCACTTTGATGATGAACACTTATTAGCAGAGAATTCAGGGCCTTTATCCTCAACAGACTTGCAGTTGTTGTACTATTGCCTTCCAGAACTTTCATGAATTCCTCTGCTGGTTCCAGAACACTGGATCTTCTGAAGACAGTATTCATGGTTGGATAGTCTGAAACTTTTGAAGAGTATCCTTATATTTTGAGTCCTTGTGTGGCACCATAGGATAAACACCTGACCTCAAGGTCGGTTTGAACCACAAAGTTGTCAGTTCAAACTCACCAGCCACTGCTCAGAAACCCAATATAGCTCACTATGAGTTGGAACTAACTCGACGGCACTTAACAACAACAGTGTGGTGTTATGGAGTCCTGGTGTGGTGCTATAGGATAAGCACTGGAGTGCAAGGTAGGTTTGAACCACATGGTCAGCAGTTCAAACTTACCAGCTGCTACTCAGAAACTCTACACAGCATCCCTATGAGTCAGAACTGACACTTAACATCAACAACAATGTGGCACTATGGGATAAACACTGAAGTACTAACTACAAGGTCAGTGGTTCAAACCCATCAACTGCTCTTCAGAAACCCTATACAGGGTTACTAGAAGTCAGAAGTGACACAACAACATTTATCAACAGCATCTTAATATTTATTGATTTATACAATGTAATATATGACAAAATGAGAAGCTAGAAATATCAGCAATTTGATTTTGATAAGAGAAAAATTAGAATTTATTGTATAAAAACTTGTATTGTCAGTGTTTGCTTTGAAATGATTGCTAGAAGTTTGTTTTGGGTGATTTTAGACATGTCAGTATTTTTCTTCCCCAAATAACTATTATTCTAAAGAAATAGTTCATGAAACATTTTGACAAACTTATCAGTATAAAGAAAATAATTATTTTCAAATTGTTGTTGTTGTTAAGTGCCATCAAGTTGATTCTGACTCCTAGAGACCCTAAATAGGATGTTTGAGGACCACCAGATAGGTTTGAACTACTGACTTTGTTGTTGGCAGGCCAGTGCTTATTTTACCGGGCCTTGGTTCTGCTTCTGGGTCATATATGGCATATAAAATCTAGATGTCATAAAACATGATATTCCATCATTTGTGAGAAATTGTGTATGTTGCAAAATGCAAAAATATTCCATTGCATTTAAAGGGTTTGATGGTTTTATTTTTTTTCTTGTAAGTATTCTTCACTGGCAGTTCTTTTTTTCTACCAGAAAATCATATGGAGATTTGTCAATTGATTAAAAACATTTTAATGGATCTCTTACATAACTTTATATATCTGTATGTCTCTAAGAAATTGAAACACAATTGAGGGATATTTATTGAATTTATTTACTGTTTTCCACCTATATCTGCATGATATTTTTCAATTTATGTAGCAAGGTACTTTAAGACAGAGATAATTCCTATTTAATTATGTGTAATCATATTTTTTTCCCTTTGGATGCTATTATCTCCACCCTGGCCCCCCTCCCTGCACTGCATCTAGTAACATCCTCTATGTGCATAGCAGGGGTAATAGTGATCAAAATAATCATGTAGGACCTAGATAAAAATAGTTCCATTCTAAATGTTGTATAATAAATATTAAACGTGAACATGAATAGTAAGATCCAGTATAGATAGGCATGTTCCTAACTTGACTATTACTAAAACAAAACTAAAATATATTCTTTTTAATTTCCCCTAATTTTGCTTGCTTGCTGAAAGTAAAGAGGCTTTAAAATAATTATTGATGAAGATAATAAAAAAAAATACAGCCTTTAGTTTGGATTACATCTAAACATAAAGAAAATAAAACTTTCACAACTGTACCAATAAGTAACATCATGACACATTAACAAAATATTGAAGTTATCAAGGATCTAATTTTACTTGGATCCACAATCAACGTTCACATAAGCAATATTCAAAAAATCAAATTATGGATTGTTGTTGTTGTTGTTAGGTGCCATTGAGTCAGTTCCAACCCATAGTGACTCTGTATAGGGTTTCCAAGGAGCAACTGGTGATCTTGAACCACCAACTTTGCTGTTCAGACGACTTTGCAGTCTGACACATTAGCCCACAGTGCCACACCAGGACTCCAAATGATGTATAATACAGCACCAGACAAATCTGTGGTACAGAACCTCTTTTAAAGTCTTAAAAAGTAAAAATGTCATCTTGAGGACTAAGGTATGTTTGATCCAAGCCATGATTATTATCATTTGCTTCATATACATGTGAACAATTTTGTCTTGGAATGTGCCTTAGAAGAGGGACTTCATCTCACATACTTTGGGCCTGTTATCAAGGAGAGTCCCTGGAGAAGGTCTTTATGCTTGGTAAAGAATAAAGAGGGTCAGAATAAAACAGAAAGACCCTCAATGAGCTATATTGAGACAGTGGCTGTAATAATAGGCTCAAACATAGCATTGGCTGATTTAAAAGATTGTGCAGGACTGAGCAGTAGTTCATGCTGTTTGTTATATAGCGGGTCACTGACTGGAGGACACCTAACAACAACAACAACAACAACAATTTTACTCAGGTTTATTTTATCATTTCAAACCATAATTTTATTGTGAGAGGAATATAAGATGCGTTCTGGTAAGTGATAAGAGAAGTGGCTAGAGAAACACACAGGGGCTCATATAGTAGGATACTGGGTTCAGAAACGTGTGCTACATCCTGTGTGCAGTCATGAAATACTATACAAGGAAGTGATATGGGTATGTTTTCACTTTATAAATATAACTCTGTTGTCTGTGTAGAAATAGGAAGAGAACTAGGGACAATAGGAAATAGAAGTCCTCCTATTATAGATTATGATATTATAGGCTATGGATTATACGCTATAATAGTTACAGACTATTATTATGTCCTGGTGTGGTGCTATGGGTTACTGCACTGGACTGCTAAGTTGGTTTGAACTACAAGGTCGATGGCTCAAGCTCACCAACTGCTACTGAGAAACCCTATGCATGGTCGCTATGGGCCAGAAATGACTTGACGCCACTTCACAACAACAACAATTATAATAACGTAGGCAAGGATGATGAAAGCCTGAGTGTTTGAGAAGAGTCACCAGACTTGATGACCCAACAGATGTGAGAGTAGAATGATTGCATGAGTGAGAGTGTCATGGAACAAGATGAGAAGAGGAGGGTCCGTTGAAAAAGACAATAAACACAACTATGGAAGGTTTGGTGGGAGGCACTGGTGGGACATCCAGATAATACACACTGAGAATGGACACACTGAAGTGTCTTTTCATGAGAGTCTCATGTTCCTCCAGCTTAGAGCTCACTACCGACAGACACAGAGTAGCATTGGGTTTAGAAAATTAACGAATGATTAAATAAATGAATATATTCATTCTGGTATCTCATGTTGACTAGCAATAGTTTTAACATGGTTGTATTTTCCACTAGACTGAAAAGACTTCCTTATATAACCAGAGTCTACCAAGTGATGAAGGGATGGAAAACATTCAATTAATACTTGAGTGAATTAATAAATTATTATTGAATGCAATCATTCACAGAGTTAACTGTCTTATAATTTTTTTCTTAAGTGTCATCAAGTTGGATCTGAATCATAGTGATCCAATGAAACAACAGAACGAAATCTGATGCAGGTCCTGTACCTACTGCTATACTTAAGCCCATTGTTGCAGCCACTAAGTCTTTCCATCTGGTTGAAGGTCTTCCTCATTTTTGTTGACTCCGGTGTGGTGCTGTGGGTTAATGTGCTGGACTGCTGAGTCGGATTGAACAACAGGTCAGCATTTCAAGCTCACCAACTGCTCCTTAGGAACCCTATACAGGGTCACTATGGGTCAGCACTGATTCAACAGCACTTAACAACAACAACTGATTCAAGCATGATGTTCTTTTCCAGGGACTAGTTCTTCTCCTGATAACATGTTCAAAATAAATGAGGCAGAGTCTCACATCCTCACTTGTAAGGAATATTCTGGCCATGCTTCTTCCAAGACAGACTTGTTCATTCTCCTGACAGTCCATGGTGTATTTAATATTTTTTTCCAACACCATAGTTCAAATGGGAGGAATGGGTTAAGTAATTTAGAAAAGACAATAACTCTCTCAAATTCCTGCGGTACCATTTAGAATTAATTAATTCTATAGGTCCTTTCCTTGTGTGATACTGTGGTTTAGTGCACTAGACTGCAAAATCTATTTGAACTACAAGGTTGACAGTTCAAGCTCACCAGTCACTCCTCAGAAACCCCATACAGAGTTTGGTTCTGCTATAAGTCAGAACTGAGTCAACAGCACTAAACAACAACAATGGTCTTGTACAACAATTTAAAGAAATGTTCAATTTCAGACTCCATCAGCCTTTACACAACAACTTGTTATCACTTTAGTGTTCCTATCTTTAGACATCACTAGTTTCTTAGTGCTCTATCAGTGTATCCTTTAATTAGAGACTATAAGTATTTAAGATTATTACTTGGATTCCTAGATAATTTTCTGAGTACATATTTAAAGTATGCAAAGAGGCAAAATGTACATTGTGAGTAAAATGTAATTATAATCTAAAATTTCAGAGAACCAAACATATGGGAATACACTAGATTATTCAAAGTTGATATCATTATTAGACTCACTTTCCTTACATATTTCAATAATGAAAGAGATTGCATTTATCAAAACAAAAAACACAGAACAACTATAAATACTTCTATAATCAGTGTTTTTCATTAATGATAAAACATGACTTATGGAACAAACGTTTATTCTGAAGAACTGATGATTCTCTTTAAAAATGACCTTACAACAGACATTTCTAGCTGAAGTTCACATAAAGATCTATGGTACTGATTCTAAAGCAATGGTGAGACAAGAGGAAGAGGAAGAATAGCTTTGGTATCTTTGGGGGAGTCAGGGAGCCAAAGGCGAATGATAACTGATTAGCCTGCTATTTGTATTGTAGGCAGTGTCCATCTCTCAACAGAGGAAGCCTGAGGCGTCAGGAGAAGCATGCAATGAAATATAATGCCCAGTTTCTAAAGCTTCATTTTATCTTTAGGTGCTGATAATTCTTCTCCTTTTTCTCAAATGAAGTAATGTAAGCTCTTGAAACCTAGAATCTCTCCTATTAATGAAGTCATCCTACTGTTAACTTGTAAATTCCATATTTCTCAATAATGAAGAGCTCAAACTTAATTTTTCATTAATGTAAGTTTTTTTTTTTTTGTATCTAATTTTACAAATAATGTAAGCTGTGGGAGCAGAGGATAAGGTTAACCTGCTCATTGGGCCAACCTAAAATACTCATTTCTCGATCCTTACCCATTTTACATAAAATATACTCCATGTAGCAGCAGGACCTATCTAAAATCAGCATGTATGTCAAATAGGAGAATAACTACGTAGATTAATTTATACAGGAGCCAATTTAAACACCTCATTTAAATTTCATGGAAATGGCCTTGCCTGTCCTGCAAGTGGCTGTGGAATAAGGTTAGGGGGAACTCATTTCCTAGCCCCTCAATTCTCTCTCTCTCTCTTTGTCATTGTCAAAAACCTAACCTCCAGTGTTTCTGTCTACAAACAAAACAAAACAATCATTTTCAGACTTAGGATCTCTCCTGAGTCCATATATTTCCTTTGATACCAAATTGTGATTAGCTAAGCAAAGTAATATCTAGGCTGTTAGAGACAAGATCATGTTGTTGCTTCCTGTTTATGGTTGTGGACCACCAGCAACCCTGTGTAAGGTTACCGAGGCTATAAATCCTTACAGGAGTAGAACGTCTCGTCTTGTTTTGTTTTTCCCATGGACCAGCTGATAGATTCAAACTGCTGACCTTGCGGTTAGTGGCCCTGCTTCTAATCTACTGTGCTACCAGGGTTCCTTGCTCCCTGTCTATATTCCTTGCCTATTAAGAATTCAGGATGCTAAGGTTGGGGACTAAAGCCCTGATCAAAGTAAGAAAAGCCTGAATTTGTCTTAGATTTTATTTGGCTCTAAAAAAGTCCTGGTCAAATTGAAGAAGAGGGGGCAAAATGCCTTTAAGTTCATCTAAGTCCTTCCAGTGTTGTTGTTGGGTGCCACGGAGTTGGTTCTGACTCAAAGCAACCCTGTATAGTATGCCCAAGGAGTGGCTGTTGGGTTTGAACCACTAACCTTGTGAGTAACCACCCAGTGTTATCCTATAGCACCACACCAGGACTCCAAGTCCTTCCACTGTACAAATGCAATAATTCATCTTACTAATTAAACAACATCTGAATGTTTCCCCCTTCTTGTCTTTAAGTTTTCCATATACACTCAGTTCTTTGGGACAGCCTTTTTGGATTTTTTTTTTTTTTAATGGTAAAACATGAAACCTTCCTAATGATTAACTTTTATAAAATAAAGGATCTTCTCAGCTTTGTCCTAGAGAATGGTCTCATGCAGAGAAAAGCCAGATAACTAGCATTTGGATGTTAGGGAAATGGACTCATTGGAAGTCCCTCTGACTTCTAAGACCCAATCAAAAATGCAACTGACTGCTGATTTGAAAGTCTCAGCCAGGTCATCCCCAAGTTGTAATATAGAAGTCTTTGTAACTCGATGATCATGGTGTTAAGCCTTGTTTGTGATTGGTCTTCCTTGCAACAATTTTCACAGTTCATCTTATTAAACGGTTGGGCCACCTTTAACTCTACACCCACTTTCTCCCTACCACAATGTTTGATCATAGATTTATAGATCATTTAACACAGGAGACAGCTATTTTACCAACAGCCTTGCTGTCATTAAGCAGCAGCTACTGTCAAAAGTTCAGGAACAGGCCCAGCAGGATGATGAAAAGAATCAAGACACAGAGTCTGCACAACTGTCACAACAGCAGAGAGAAGCATCTGGTGCCCAGAAAGCCAGTAAAAAGGGCACTAGTAATGGAGGGCTTGATTCTACAGACTTTTGGAGGAGCTGCCTGCACCTTCCAGCTCTATCCCAAGTGACAAGTACAGGAACTCCATAAAAGTCTACAGAGCATGAATTTAGATATTATATTCCAGAAAAACTACACAATATCATCTTCTTCAATATCCAAATCCAAACCAAATCCTGGCTTTTTCTTTAAATTGAAAAATAAAAGAGGAAAATTCTTGTTGAATTTAGAGAGAGAAAAACATAAATTGTGTTTACTTTGCTATAAAAATATCTAAAAAATGTGCAACATTTTTAGAATTCATATCATAATGAAAATGAGCAACATCTCTTTCATTAGGCATTCATTTGCTAACTTGATTTGCATCATCTCTTAAGAAAATTACGTCCAAATTTTTGACACTAGTTCTTATTATAGTGACATTGTGAAAATTAAAGAATGCAAGGAAAGTGTCTGGAATCAGGTCTATGGCAAAATAAACCTTCTAGAAGTAGTAACACTAGTTATATTGAACACAAGGAATAAATTTCCAAGAACTTGAATGAAATAGTATTATACTAACTTACAAATTTACTCAAAGCAATAAAGTAGGTATCACTTGCAAAGAAACTGATTGGACTGCCAAAATGTGTTTATGAGTGTGTAACATTGCATTCTCCTACAAAATGTCACAGTGGTTAAGGCTCCAGACTAACCCTTTTATGAACATTAACTTTTATGAACCATTATGTCTAATCTTTTATAAAGCTTTATGTATAACTTTATATCATAACTTCATTCATGGATGTTGTTGTTGTTAAGTGCCATCAAGCCAGTTCTGAGTAGTACCAACCCTGTGTAGTGTTTCTGAGGAGCAGCTTGTGGGTTTGAACTTCTGAACTTGTGGCTCGCAGTCAAGTGTTGATCCTACAGAGCCACATCAGGAGTTTACTCATGGATAAATAACAGATACAAATCCTGCTTCAAATATATTATATTTTGTTAAATAACATTGAATAAGAAATATTGTGCTTAGTAATATACATTCTTAATGTTTATTATTGAGAACAACAGTAGGTTGAATTAAGGATACCTGCCAGAAATTCAGGTAGCAATTAATTAAATCATTTGAATCAAGACTAAGATGATTCAGTTCTTTCTTGGCAAATGCAAATCCAAGTTGCGAGCCAACTATGGCTAGAGATCCATCTGTAGTAAGGCCACTAAGCTTTTCAAATGTTAGCTCAGGTGTTTTCATTGATAAAACAAGTCTCTCAAACAAGTTCTCACCTCCTGTAGTGCCATACTGCTTCCAGTGGTAGCAGTTCCTCTTGTGTGTCAAACTCTGCAGTTATCCCATGAATGAAAACAGTCAGTTGGGCAGTATTTGTTATATTTGTTGTCTTGTCACAAGCCAGAGAGAAAAATTGTAAATCTCTTGCAGAATCCATTAATGTTTTTTCAATATCTGTGCAAAATCAGTAATCCTATCTAAGACTGTTCTCCGTGACAAACTATGCCTATGTGCTAACAACTCCACAGCAGCCACCATGCAGTCTTTCACAAAAACTCTCCCTCTACAGGAGGCCTCAGCTTCTTTGAGACTAGCTCTCTCACTATATAACTCGTCTGAATAACGTTGTCTCAGTCATGAGGAGGCCAGTGAAAGCAGCTTGTTGTGATTCCAAAAGCCATTGAAGAGTACTGATTTTATCCAGATGCATTTCGTCTCTCATTTCATTGAATTTAGCATGTTTTGAGCTGTAATGATACTCTGAACATTCACTTTTTTCATTACTGCTAATGCATTGCCACAAACTAGGCATACAGGTTTGACTTGGACTTCAACAAAAAAAAATAACCATTTGTCCATTCTCTTAGAAATATTGACACTCTGCATCAACTTTCCTTTTCTTTGGAGAATGTCACATTACTTTAAGTTTGAATATCAACTATCCAGTGTGTGTCACCAGCGACACAATTATTTTGCTTTGGTTACTGTTCTAATCCTTCGTTTTTAATTTGGCAAAATCCAATGTTCATATCATGAACTCTTGAAGTCTTTTTTGTGTACTATAACTTCCATAATATTCATCGGAGATTAGGTTTTGTCAAGGATTGTTGAGCATGAATCTGTGGATAAAGATTGTATTGGAGTTATCATCTGTGTTAACAAAGAAGTCAACAAGATCGTCATCAATCATCAGAGGCAAAGTCATCAATGTCTTGCGAAATCATCACCTTACATCCCATCATCACTAGATCGCTGTACTTTTGTCGCAGTGTTTTAACATGTTCACAACATGTATACTCCCAGGCTATCTGGCACGGACTGTCCTCAGAGTCACCACAATACAGGCAGATGGGCCATGAGAAGCATAGTGTCTGTCCCATCATGTACTTGTATGTGTCCTGTCTGTCTCGTAATAGGTGTTCCCTGCTTGTCCCTTAAATTTATATTATGATTCACTTAACATAAATTTATGTTTCTATGAAAAAAAGCCCCTAGATTTATTAAATTTTGAGTCCTGCTTATGGTTCCCTTGGCAGAGCTAGACCAAATGATTTCATTGGCCTTAAATGGGCCTGTAAGGAGCTGTGGTAGCATAGGGTAACGAGTTGAGCTGCTAACCTCAAGGTCAGAAATTCTAAACTACCAGCCATTCCATGAGAGAAAGATAAGGCTTTCTGTGCCTGTAAAGATTTATAGCCTTGGAAACCCTATACAGGGTGGCTATGAGTCGGAACTGACACCATAGCATACTACCAGCACCACCACCCTATAGGCCCGGGGCCACAAGTTCTCAACCCCTGATGTAAAAACTATGACTAATCGCCTATCCTTGTGTACTATACATATTTCTTTTTCCCTTGATCTGAATTTATCATTTTTTATTTCCTCAAAGTGACTTGTTTAAGAAACATAAATTAAATGTCTTGAATGCAAATAGAATCCATTATTTTTGTCAATTTATACTAACAGTCCTATCAAATATGTGAGAGGGCTTCAAAAATTTTGTAGAAAAACTCCATTACCTTTTAATTCCATTTTACCACAAACTTTTTGGAGCCTCTTCTTCTCTATCTTTTTATTTGTCCATAAGCCCTTGAAAATAATAGATGAATTAAAAATGAAGAAGAAAAAGAAGATGCAGGTGAAAGTTATCATAAGTGGAAAGAATTTTGAGGAGAAAGAATAACTAAAATAATGTAAGTTCTCAAATTTTAAACACTAAGAAACATAGAAATATAGTACGTCATTGATTTAAATGTGGGGTAAACATAAGTGATGTTAAGGAAATATTCCTGGGTTGGAATACTATATGCTGGTAGTACGATAAGCCCTTGGCAGTTTAGCAGTTTTATCAGTTAAAATAATTTGCAACTGTAATTAATACAATACTTGATTACAAAGGCCTAAACAAACTCTATATAGGGTCGCTATGGGTTGGAACCAACTACATGACACTTAACAACAACACCAACAACAAACTAATCCTTCTTTAACTTTAATTTTCATATAAATCACTGGATAATCTTAAAGTGCATATCTGATTCAGTAGGTGTGTGTTGGGATTTGGTATTCTGTATTTCGTATAACCATCTAGATTATGTAAATGAAAATCAAGTGTTTGAACCTCTGAGTTTTACTTAAACAGTACTGAGTACTCCTTGTTGATGCAACAAAGAGATCTGAAGTCAGGTTGTTGCAGTTAAGTATTGTCCAATTGGGTCCAACTCATAGTGATCATGTATAGGGTTTCTCAGGAGTGACTGGTGGGTTTGAACTGTGGGTTTGAAATATGGATCTTGCTGTGAGTAGTTCAATGCTTATTCTACAAGGCCACCCTAAGATTCAGGTTACCCCTTGGTTAATTCATCAACATAGTGGTATCTCTATGAACACAGAAAGCTTTTTTAACATCCTCCTTAACTCTTAGTGTATTAACTCATGGTCAAAACCTGGCTGCCGCAGCTCCAATTATCATATCCTCACACAATCACATCCAAAGGTGGAAAGTAGAGAGACAAGAAAGAGAATTTAAAACAGTATCTTCTCTTTTTATTAGAAAAGAAAGCCTGTTTCAGAAAGCTTGTGGAAGATTTTCCCTAGTAGATCATTGGTCCAAACTAGACATACTTATCTACAAAGGGAAGTTTGTAAAGAGAATAATTAGACTTTTCAATGTTTGCAGTGAAGAGTAGACAAAGGAGACAGGGGTTGGAAGTGACTTATAAGTACTCAATAGATAAAGTCAACCACAAGAGCTTTGTTGTTGTTAGTTGCCATCAAGTTGATTCTTACTCATGATAGAACTACATGCCATAGAATTTTATAGCTTTCACAAACAGATAGCCAGGCCTTCCAAGATATCTCTGAGTGGGCCTGAACTGGCAACCTTTCACTGAGTAGTCTGTTGTTATTGTTAGATGCCATCGAGTCGGTACCAACTCATAGTGACCCTATGCACAACAGAACTAAACACTGCCTGGTCTTGGGCCAACCTCACAATTGTTGCCACGCTTGCGCCCACTGATGCTGCCATTTTGCCAATCCATCTCGCTGGAGGTCTTCCTCTTCTTCTCTGACCCTCCACCTTACCAAACATGATATCCTTTTCCAGTGACTGGTCCCTCCTGACAATATGTCTGAAGTATGAGAGATGAAGTTTGGCCATCTTGGCCTCCAAGGAGCACTCTGGCTGCACTTC
>NW_006408617.1:2166356-2172535 GCF_000296735.1 Chrysochloris asiatica
GCAGCAGATTTGCCTAATACAATACGTTGTTTGATTTCTTGACTGCTGCTTCCATGAGTGTTGATAGTTGATCCAAGAAGAATGAAGTCCTTGACAATGTCAATCTTTTCTCCATTGATAAGCAGTTATCCAACTGCTTACCTGAAAATCAATGCTTGTTACCCTGACAAGCTCCTGATATCTAGGTATTTTAACTACTCTAACTCACAAATAACTATGGAAATGTTTTCTCTGAAGTCAATCCAGGCAGGATGTGAAAGGAATTGTTGTTATTGTTGTTGTTACGTGCCCTTGAGTCGATTCCAATTCATAGCAACCCTGGATAGCGTTTCTGAGGAGCAGATGCTGGGTTTGAACTGCCAACTTTATGGTCCACAGTCTGGTGCTGATCCTACAGTGCCACACCAGGGATACACAAAGAAGATAGTAACACAGATTGTTTTTGCTGTTAAGTTGGTTCTGACTCATAGCAACCCTGAATTGGGCTTCTAAGGAGCGTCTGGTAGGTTTGTGCAAAATGACCCTAAGAAAGGCAAAATAAGGATATAGAAACAAAGTCTCAACTTAAAAAAAAAAAAAATTGAACTCCTAAAGGTCTCACTTAAGCAAGCAATTTCTAAAGAAAGTGCCTTTATGTTAATTATTATCAACTTCAGCCTCAAAGAATGTCTTCCATCAACTTTGGCATTTTTATGGCCTGTTGTGAAAAGCATATATTGAAAGCATTGTGTTATTATGAATGTAATTATGATTGTAGCCCACTGAAAATCTTTCTTATCCCTACTTGTGACCTCAAACAAAAATTAACCAAACAAATGACTGTATTATAATTTCTTTGTTTCATGAACTGTATCTCCCTTTATTAGTTGAAGTTATCAGTTCTCAATTGTGTAGATTGATTTCTTCCTACATCTGGAAATAGTAATTTTTCTTTTTGCTTAATCAGTTCTCTTAAATTCAATTATTACAACAAAACTTACCAAAAGGAACTTGGAAATGACATCTGACAATCTGCTTCTGAAAGATCACAGCATATAAAACCCTATGAAGCATTTCTACTCTGGACACCTGCGGAGTATATGAGTCAGAATGGACTTTATGGCAATGACAGCAATATAGCATTAGAGTTTCTGTTAAGATTAGCCCCTGCATGAGGAAGTTGATCTAAACCTCTGTGTGAAGAAAAGAAGAGAGAAAGCATCAATGAAAAGTTTCTTTTAGAAATTTTTCATTATTCCATTCTTCATTTTTCAAGAAAGGCCGATATTTTTGTTTCTGGCAGAGGTAATAGCTAGCTTAGAATCCCTTGGTGGCACAGTGGGTAAATGGTCGACTACTAGCCCAAAGTTTGGCAGTTCAAACCCATCAGCTGCTCTCCGGAAGAACTATGTGACAGTTGCTTCCATAAAGGTTAGTCTTGGAGACGTTATGGGGTAGTTCTACTCTGTCATACATGGTTACTATGAGTTGAAATTGATTGGATGATAACACGTTTGTTTTTGTTTGTGTACGCTAAATTTCTGTGTCTAAGGAGCTCAGGTAGCGTAGTGGTTATGAATTGGGCTGCTAATCTCAAGGCCAGCAGTTCGAAACTACCGGCTGTTCCCCCGATAAAGATGAGGCTTTCTGCTCCTGTGAAGGTGTACAGCCTCGGAAACCCTGTGCAGGGTCACTATGAGTCGGAACCAACTCCACGCTACTTAACAACCTGGTGTGGTGCTGTGGGATAAAGCACTGGACTGTAAGGTCAGTTTGAACCACAAGGTCAGTGGTTCAAACTCACCAGTTGCTCCTTGGATACCCGGTATACAGTCACTAGGAATCCGAACCGACTTATCAGCACACAAAAACAACAATGCATACAGTATACGTTTGATGCTTTCATTACTTAATTATTTTCTGTTTTCAAGATATTATAAATGTAATCTTTTTCAAAATTTTTGTTAAGTTTGACGAATTGTGAAAAATATTACATGGGACATATATATTCCAGTGGAGGCTGGTGGTAATGTTGTTGTTGTTGTTATGTGCCGTGGAGTTGGTTCTGACTCATAGCGACCCCGCACAGGGTTTCCAAGGCTGTAAAATCTTTACGGGAGCAGAAAGCCTCATCTTTTTCCCGCGGAACAGCTGGTAGTTTCAAACTGCTGACCTTGCTGTTCACATCCCGATTCGGAACCACTACGCGAGGTGGTATAATTCATGGAAATGTTCACTTGAATAATGC
Source organism: Chrysochloris asiatica (assembly GCF_000296735.1). Lineage (NCBI taxonomy): Eukaryota > Metazoa > Chordata > Mammalia > Afrosoricida > Chrysochloridae > Chrysochloris > Chrysochloris asiatica. Next base: position 2,168,584 of record NW_006408617.1, read on the forward strand.
CTAATAATGAACATCATACCTTCCCAATAGCACACAGGAAACAGTAAATACACTTGCAACCCTTATCTCATAGTACAGAAGTCCAAGGAGACAAAAGTCTTACACAATCACTCCTCCAGGACGCACCGTCTCATTAAATAACCTCAGAATACAGCAATATGTCCCTGATGAGCATCCTTCTGTTTTACACAAATCCCTGCTCCTATGGGGGGAAAAAAACCCTCCTGAAAAATGCCAAAGGTAGAAAATGTAGGTGGTAATTCTATGTACCACAGGTTATAAAAGAGTTAAATAAGACTTATTTAAAATAAATAGAATCTTCCTGAGCTTCAGCTAACATTTATTTTATTCTCTCAGTCTGTCGATGTGACTTATTAGCTTATCTTTTTGACATAGTTGAACATCAGAAGTATGAACTATTCTATTACTTATTTGTACAGCGGACACCTAACAAAGGCATGATGAGGATTCACAGTGCTGAAATAAATAGAACAGATGGTTATAACAAATGGCTTTCTGATTTAAGTGACTTAAACTCTTTGGATATTTGCTGGGGAAAATATGGACTGCTGAAGTATCTTAAGTAATCTATTTAATGTTTGGTCAATAATATAGAAATCACAAAACGGAAATTGCTGAGAAAATAAGTTTATATATGATTAATATATTGTCAGAATAAGTATGGAGAAAAGTAAGTGCTTTGAGAAAGAGTGAAAAACCTTCAAATCACAGTAGAATATGACTTTTCAAATAAAATTCAATTTAACTTCATTCTTCAAATTAATTTTACTGAATTAATTTAAAGACTATTCTAACAGCTAAAGTTATACAAGTAGAGAGTTGTCAATGAAAACAGAGCTTCTGATAGAGCTAAAACCAACACAGCTATATTCTGGTATACATGTGTATATAGTTTAGATTTGCAGATCAATGAATCTTCTTTACTAATTGAATAGGTTCTAAAAGATTGACTTACAAGAGTTATAGAAGAAGAAGAATGTTATTGCTTATAGTTTTTGTTGATGATTTAAAATTCATTCTAACTGAAATGCTCATTCTATAACCTAGACTTCTAGTGGCACTGTAGGATAAACACTAGACTGCAATATCTGTTTGAACTGAAATGTCACTGGTTCAAATCTTGGAAACTCTATACAGGGTCACTATGAGTCAGAACAGACTCAACAGCACTAGACAACAATAATAAATATCAAGGCAGATAATACAATTGATTAGACTAGAATAGAAACAAGGATATTTCATATTCATGGAGACTAAAATTATACCTATGGAAATTTTGATGAATTATTTCTATATTTAAAGATAAAACACTTCTAAGGTGAAAGAAATACTTTCTGTGTGGTGCAAGCACTGCATAAATAACAGTAATGATCTCCTTTCCTTGGTGTTATAAATTAAACTGTACCCTCATACACACTCAACTAACCAAGAAATTATTTTGCCAAAAATTCACATCAGAATGAAGTGTCAAGCTGGACTTAGAAGCCAGGTTTATGTAAAGTAGAGGTCCATGTTCTGAATCATTATGCACACAGAAGGCAGTATTCAGCAAGTGGTGACTGACTAATTAAATGTTTATAATTTAAAGAAATAAAAAGATGATATGCTTTAAAATAATTTAATTTATGAGGAATACAGCACTATTTTGGGTCCTAATGAAGATAGAAGAAATATACAATTCCACCCAAATATATTAAGATTCATCACATTAATAGGCAACTTTAAATAAAAGCCCTCTTGCTTATAAACCAGATGTCTTGGATCATAAATACTTGACTTTGGGAACCCTTTAAGACTTAATATTCTGTTGAAAATTCTAAATGTTGAAAATAAGACAAAAAAGATGATAATGAAGAAACTGGGGAGCAGAAAGTTAAATTGTTATTAAAAAATAGGTTATACAATCCATACAAAGACCTCTTATCAAAAGGCAGGGAAACCACTCAAGGATTACATTAAGTAATCGGGTTAAGAAGAATATAGTTGTAAAAAATTGAGTATCTTCTAAAAAATATATGACTTTCTAAAATGCCATATATAATATCTATGAAATTATGTTGCATAATGTAATAACACGTTATGCTACCATTAACGGATTATAACTATGTCATTTGGAAGGCTAATTTTTTTGTGTAAAACCACTTAACTATATAACATTGAAAATAATGATTATTGTAACTACTTTCACTTTTCATCTTTAAAAGTTCAGGATTAAATACCTCATATGCAGTTATTTGATGATGATGTGTATTTTTATGGAATGGTCATATAGTATTCTTAGTAATAATTATCTTAAAATTCCTAAATACATAAATCAGAAGGTCTTTCCACCTATTATAATTATGTGAACTCAAGATAAGTCACTTAACATCTATTTAACAATGCATAGAGGGTTGAACATAGAAATTGGGTAAAGTCTGAAAAAGAAAACTGCAAATTTCAAGAAAAACTAGTATTAATAAATATAAGGGCACGATAAGCTGTCTTATATAGTTAAATCCAAATTTCTTAGAAACATTTATTCCCTTAACATACTGATTTTATAAACATTTTTTTTTAATTTAACCATTTTAATTTAGGAGAAATAATCTTCATCCAGATTGTTTTTCCTAAGATTACTAAAAAAAATAAAGAAAAGAAAAGGGAGGGGAGCTAGAGTTTTCCAACATGCCATGCAAGCATGTATTTAATAAGTTAACCTTTGTTGTTGTTGTTGTTGTTGTTGTTAAGTGCTGTTGAGTCGGTTCCAACCCATAGCGACCCACTATAGGGTTTCTGAGGAGCATCTGATGAGCTTGAACTGCCAACCTTTCGGTTCAAACCAACTTTGCAGTGCAGCACATTAACCCACAGTACCACACCAGGACTCCTTACCTGAGCATTTATTAGTTGTCAGGCATGGCTCTAGATGCTGAAAAAAGATGTTTAAGTTATGGTTTCCATATATAAGGATCTCTGTATACAGTGAAGAGAGACAGAAAAAAAACAAAACCTGATATGTAATATGATGCTCATAGTGACTTTGTAGGACTAAATAGAACTACTCCATACCATTTCTGAGGCTATAATTTTTACAGAAAACACGTTCATTTTTACTACATTCAAGCTTACTATATTTGCACATGTCTATCTGTAATGCTTAAGGAGCTCTGGTAGCATCGTGGTTACAAATAGGACTATAAACCGCAAGGTCAGAAGTTTGAAACTACCAGCTGCTCCACAGGAAAAACAGGAGACTTTCTGCTCCTGTAAAAATTTACAGCCTTGGAAACCCTGTTCAGGGTCTCTATGGGCCGGAACCGACTCAACGGCACTTAACAACAACATCTTTAATGCTTCCATATCTTAAATACATAAATCACCAATGAATTTCATAGAAGGGAAGCCCTAGCACCAAAGATACATGACGTATTGGTGGTTGAGATTTGGGGAGATCCGTGTGATATGCAGGGTCTAAGAATTGTTTATTAAAAATGAATTGTTTTAGAAGAGATGATGGCATAGAGAGATGGAGCAGCTGAGGATTCTAGGCCCATGAACTGAGAAAGGTTGTGTGCCTCCAAGCAAGAGACTGGCTTGCAAAATGTGTCTTTTGGACATTTCAATGAATTATATATATGTTTTGTGTGTGTACATAAAAAAAGATATAGAAAGTAGAGCACAGGGCAGGGATTAGACACAGGATAGTTTGGGTACTAGGGAGGGGGTAATATACAAGTAGGGAGAGGGGAATGGAAGAACAAAGCAGATGAGAAAACAATTAGACAGGTCTCAATGGGCTAAGTGAGACAAAGGTAAATAATGTTATATGCACAACCTGGGAACAACAGGGTTCGGGGATACAGAGATGAAGCCATGGTTGGAATGTGGAAAAGGGGGTAGTAATATTAAGATGCTTGGCTGACTTTTGAATCTTGGTTTTCCTTGCATT
>NW_006408617.1:2177765-2181077 GCF_000296735.1 Chrysochloris asiatica
ATTATATAGGGTCACAATGAGTCGGAATTGACTCAACAGCACTTAACAACAATGATATTTGTTATATTACTCTCTATATGGTATTCCAAAAAGATCAAATCACTATCATCAATAGATAATGACTAATAACACCCCCATAGGACAGAGTAGAACTAGCCATAGGGTTTCCCAGTCTGTAAATCTTTACAGGGGGCTGCCACATTTTTCTCCGAGTGGCTAGTAGGTTAGAACCTTGAACCTTTTGGTTAACAGCAGAGCACTTTAACTACTGTGCCACCAGGGCTCCTATCATATCGTAAATCTTTTAAAAGTTTTATTAATGCACCTCATTAAAATTCAAGGAATTCTGATAGTGCGTTATGAGTTGAGCTGTTAACTGCAAGGTCAGCAGTTTAAATCTACCACTAATCCCATGGGAGAAAGAAGAGATTTTCTGCTCCTGTAAAGATTTACAGCCCAAGAAATCTTATAGAGATCATATGACTTGGAACCTACTCCATGGCAAATAACCATCACCACCACTGATTACAATTCTTTACTCATCTTTCCATCATATTTGTCCTCTCCTTCTATTCTTTCTTTTATATGTTTCTGATCATTTATCAATGCATTTGAGTTTTTTCTTTATTCTTTCTCTTCATTTTGCACTGGAGTTGGCAACATTTCCCAATTATTATCAGCTGCAAATTTAATTAACATGCTGTTTATTTCTTCTTCCAGATAATTAATAAAGTTGTTAGATAAAACTTGGATGAACACCAAGCACCCCACCAGACAGCTCCCCTAAGTAGGATGCTCTGCCACTTATAATTATATTTTCTTATGGTCCTTAAGCAAATTTTCAGTGTTTATTCCAGAGCTAATTTAAATTAATTTGCAGAGAACTACTTTAAGAAACATACCAACTGTTTTATAGTCCCTTTTTAAGAGTTTAGATTCTGTAAAATATTTATATTTATTACTCATTCCAAAACTATATTAATTAAATTGAACATTTAAATACTAGGAAAACATAGTCTGAAAGTTCTCAATGAGAGAATATGGTCTCAATAAACATTTAAGACAAAGCTCTAATTGCATGATATATGAGTTAAATGAGAACAAGAAAGAGCCACTTACTTTTCACCTTTTGTACCACTGATTTCCCTTTTCACTTAACTTAATGAAATTACTAGCTGATTTCAACTTTTATTAATCATTTTCCTGGCACAGAACATGTTACATAGTAACACATTGAAAAATGATTAGATTTTGCCAAAATTCAAGAGGAGCTTCAGAAAGCTTTACATTAATATTGTTTAAAAAGTCTTTGATTGAAAAACTATCAACTAATCAATGTTTCTCTCATAATTTTGAATTTGAGTTTGAATTGGCAACACATCCACATTTAAATATCCATCTCATATTTCTACATTATGTGATAATATAGCAGTGTACTGTTATTATATATGTTATCATATTTGAATCTTGTATTCATAAAATTTTAACACAAGAGGGTACACAAAATATTTAATTCCTTTTCCTGGCTTTATAGGTGAAGAGTGGGAATGAATTTACAAGTAGTAAATAGTCCAGATTGAACAATACAGCAGTGTAATTTATAGAATCACTTTCCTTGAACTGAAATCTTAGCATTTTAGATCTGCTTGTTGTTGTTGTTGCAAGTGTCATCAAGTTGGTTCTGACCCATAGCGATCCTGTATAGGGCTTCAGAGAACTGGCTGGTGAGATTGAACCACCAATCTTGTGGTTCAAACTGATTTTGCAGTCCAGTGCATTAACCTACGGTTCCACACCAGAACGAGAGAGAGAAAGAGAGAGGAGAGAGAGAGAGAGATTTAAGACTCCTTATGTTCTGAAAATGTTGGTTATGGCACCAATCCAAAAGATCTTTGTTCATGTGCTGGGTTGAGTAAGTAATCAACTTACATCTTTTCCTGAAGTCAAGAAACTATTACAATTAGAAGGTAGAAATGTAAACTAATGGTATTAATATACTTAGATTCTAATAACACAACAAATCTATAGTATGTACAGTTTTAGACTGCCTACTTAATTACTGAAAACAGATAATATGCCAATGATCATTTGTCACAGTTAAATTCAAGCTAAAGGTATTTATTAAAAGAGTAAAATTTCCAGTAATGCTAGGACCAGGACTAATAAAGAATCTTAACAGTCACAAACCTCTTTTTTGTGCCAATCACAATAGTTTACTAAGTATAATATAGAGGTTTTAGTTAACGTCCTTCTTCTACTACCTAAGTAAATAAGGTTACTTACCCAAAATGCACTAAAACTTTTCCAACAGAAGTAGCTTTGATTTTATATTGTAAACTTATTATGCTATCATAAATAAAAATCTTTCTCTTCATTTTTCCATGTGAGAGCCCAATGTCATATTATCAAATGCACCCCACAAAACTTTGACATTGAATAGACAGTTTCTTTAGCTGTGAAATTCACACTTGCCAAACTTTTCTCATGCATCTTAGTTCTTCCAAGAAGGTATGAAGAGTGAGATCATAGGATGTGCTAAAATTTTCACTCAGAAGAGATACCTGCATATTGACTGTAAATTTGACAATGCAAATTTTGTTCCTCAGAAAGGTCTTATATAATATAGAAGATCCTTTTCCTTGAAGTAAAGAAATCTCAAAAAAAAAACCAGAATGTAAATTATTGTTGAGAAAGCAGTTAGGAGGTACACCAACCATATGATTCAAGACAGAGAAATTTATTATTAACTTTTATTATTAACATACATTTATTTATTTTTAAATTTATTATTAACATACATTTTAACTACCTTTCCTCATTAAGACCCATTGAATTTACTATAAAAAGTATAAAAGTAAGAAACAAAACCTTAAAACTTATATCTTAAAATTCTGAAGTAAATTCTGGGTGGAGACAGTATAAAGGTAAAAAACAAAACCTTAAAATTTATATCTTAAAATTCTGAACTAGATATAGTGTGGAGAAAAACAAAACTATCAGAGGACCAATGATTTTGTAGAATTTATCAAAAGTAAGAGCATTTGTATTTAAACATGGATAAAAATTATAATTACTAATTTTGAAAGATTGTTGTTGTTGTTAAGTACCATGGAGTAGGTTCTGACTCATAGTGACACTGCACAGGGTTTCCGAGGCTGTAAATCTTTACGGGAACAGAAAGCCTCATCGTTCTCCCATGGAACAGCTGGTGATTTTGAACTGCTGACCTTGAGGTTGGCAACCCGACTCATAACCACTATGCTACCAGAGTGCCTTAATTTTGAAAGACTCATAACCACTATGCTACCAGAG
>NW_006408617.1:2181779-2197316 GCF_000296735.1 Chrysochloris asiatica
CTATGGATTGGAACCAACTCAATGGCACTTAACAACAACTATGTCAACAATATATATATGGCTGCTGTTAGTTTCTGTTGAGTTGGTTCTGACTCGTAGTGACAATATGTGTAACAGAACAAAATCTTGTCTGGTCCTGTGTCATCCTCACAATCATTTCTGAGTTTTGAGCCCATCTTTTCAGTCACTATATCAACTGATCTCCTTGAGGGCCTTCCTCTTTTTCACTGACACAGCTGCTGATTTTGCAGTAGCCGTTGGAAACTATCAGTGTTTCTGTATGAGGAACCTTGCAGTCCAGTGCATTAACCCTCAGTGCTACACCGGGATATATATATATATATATATATCTTGACATGTATATATCTAGATAAACATGTTTTTCTTGAGGTGTATATATCACTATATATGTATATCTTTGTCTGTAGATCTATATACTTAGATATGGAAGAAATGAAGAAGTTAAAGAGTTGAACAAAAAACTTCAGAGCTACTCAAGGAGATAAAGTAAAATATTATAATAAAATATGCAAAAACCTAGAGTTAGAAAAACAAAAGGTAAGATCATGCTCAGCATTTTTCAAGCTACAAGAACTGAATAAAAATTCAAGCCTAGACATGAAACATTGAAGAATTTTATGAGAAAAATATTGAACGATACAAGAAGCATCATGTATGTGTTTATTCCGAATACAATGTGTTTAAACATGTGTCTGAAATCTTGGGTGGCTGCACACAAGTTCTCTCAGTAATAAAATATCTTAGTCTCATTGTTGTTGTTGTTTTGTGCCATCGAGTCGGTACCGACTCATAGTGACCTTATGCACAACAGAACAAAACATTGCCCAATCCTGGGCAACCTCACTACTGTAGCCACACTTGAGTCCATTATGGCTGCCACTTAGCCGATCCATCTCGTTGGGGGTCTTCCTCTTTTTCTCTGACCCTCCACCTTACCAAACATGTTATCTTTTTCCAGCGACTGATCCCTCCTGACATTATATCCGAAGTATGAGAGACGAAGTTTGGCCATCTTAGTCTCATTAGGGTGAAATAACAGATAATCTCTTCTGTAAACCTTCAACTCAATTCACAATAAAAATTTTCAAAAAAAATAAATAAGAGACGATGTCATGGAGAAAACCAATTTTGAGGACAGGACTAATATGAAGCTTTTAATAAAACTCAAGTGGATATTTTCCCAAATCATTGACACTTTTGAACAAGTCAATGGGAATGTTGCCCCACCTAAAGCAATACTTTTTAAATGAGTTAAGTATTTTAAGAAACATCAGGAGGACCTCAGAGATGAATTCAAGGCAGAAATATCAGCATAGAATGTCATTACAAATCTGGTTTGGGGCTCCAAAGGAGCACTCTTGATAGATTTTCTTGAAGGACACAAGATAATTACAAGGGCTTACTATGAAGTCATTTTAAGAAATCTGAAAACGGCAATAGTGAGAAAAAGACCACAAAATTGTGCAAAGGAAGTTTTGTTTTCTCTCACGACAATGTAATTGCTCATTCTTTAAGGGAAGCAAAGACAGTCTTATGAAAGTTTCCTTGGGAAACCTTACCCCATCCACCCTGCAGTTCTGATCATGCTCCTCCAGACTTCTTTTTGGTGTTGAAACTCAAAGAATATTTAAAATGATTTGATTTCCTTGAGGATACTAAAGCTGTCTTTTTGACATGGTGTAAATCAAAGGGTGCAGAATTCTTCAGGGAAGCGTTAGACAGATAGAAACACTGGGTAAGGTGGGAAAACCTCCCAAATCTTAGAGCAAAATGGCACCTTTCTGTTAACAAACTCCATCTACAAATGTAGCCTTTTTAAATTAGTCTTTTTTTTTTTTTTTTAATTAGACAAGGGACCAGCAATGGCAAAGGAACCCACATGAGCTCTCTATATTAATAAAATGGGCCATTTATTCATAAATACAAAGCAACCGACATACTATCATATGACCTAGGGAAAATCCATAGTACAAAAGAAAATGAGTGAGATGAAGAAACAGAAAAATTAACATCAGAGGAAGCAAGTAAAATAAAAGAAAAAATAAAGGATCTTAAAAGAACAGCAAAGATATTCTTGAAGATATCTGAGCTATGACTGTTTCATAAAACAAGAACGTGCTTTTGGGAAAAAGAAACATTCAGAGAACAATAAATAGTTTATTCAACTCAACTGATTACTATAACAATGACAAAAAAAAAATTATAGAAAGAGAAGAATTTAACGGAAAAGGGTTCAAGCTTAGAGAAAAATGAAAATATATTGAGCCCTTGAGTGAGAAATCAAGACACAGATAATTTATCTGTGATTAACATTTTTCTAACAGGATCTGACTCTTTATGTCTTATGAAACTTTCATAAGACTCATTCATATATGTTGCCCTCTTAAAGCTTGTTGTGGTGTAAATACAAATAAGTCCTTGTTCTAATGGTGTTTACCGCTGTGGGCTAATGTGTCTGACTGCAAAGTCATTTGAACTTCAAGGTCAGTGGTTCAAGCTCACCAGCTGGCCCTTGGAAACCCTATATCGGGTTGCTGTGGGGCGGAATTGACTGGACGGCACTTAACAACAACAGAGTAGATAAATAATACTTACATACACAGAGTCATTGTACCAAAAGGAAATGGTTAATGTTCAACCACTTCAAGAGGTACCATATGATCCTCCAATCCTGACGCCACATTTTTCTTCATAGAACTCAGCTTCTCGTTTTATTTGCTCAGCATACAAGTTGAATAAATATGGTGAAAGAACACAACCTTGTCGTACACCTTTGTTAATTTTAAAATATTCAATGTTCCCATTCTCTGTTCGAACAACTGCTTCTTGGTCCAGGTACAGATTTCTCAGAAGTATAATGAATTGTTCTGGAATATTCATACTTCGCAATGTTGTCCATAGCTTGTCATGATCCACACAATCGAAAGCTTCTGCATAGTCAATAAAGCATAGGTAAACATCTTTCTGATATTCTCTGCTTTCAGCCAAGATTCATTGGACATCAGCAATGATATCTCTCGTTCCATGGCCTCTTCTGAATCCTGCTTGAACCTCTGGAAGTTCTCTATCAATGTATGATTGTAGCCATTTCTGTATTACCTTTAGCAAAACTTTACTTGCTTGAGATATCAAAGAGATTGTCCGATGATTTCCATATTCCATTGGGTCACCTCTCTTTGGAATGGGCACAAATATGGATCTCTTCTAATCAGTCGGCCACATAGTTGTCTTCCAAATTTCTTGGCAGAGATGAGTGAATGCCTCCTGTGCTGCATCACTTTCTTGAAAGATTTCAATTTTGATTCCATCAATTCCTGGTGCCTTGTTCTTTGCCGATTCATTCAATGCACTTTGGACTTCCTCCCTGAGTATCATTGGCTCTTGATCATATGCTACCTCTTAAAATGGTTGAACATTAACCATTTCCTTTTGGTACAATGACTCTGTGTATTCCTTCCATGTTTTCTTGATGCATTCTGCATCATTCAATAATTTGCCAGAGAATCTTTCAATACTGAGTTGAGGCTTGAATTTTTTCTTCAGTTCCCCCTGCTTGAGAAATGCTGACCATGTTCTTCCTTTTTGGTTTTCTAATTCCAAATCTTTGCATATTTTATTATAGTATTTGGTTTTATCTTCTTGAGCTGATCTTTGAAATTTTCCGTTCAGCTCTTGGACCTCTTCAATTCTTCCATTTGTTTTAGCTATGCTTTATTAACTATGCAAAGGCTTTTGATTGTATGGAACATGACAAGCTACGGACAACATTGCGAAGTATGAGTATTCCAGAACAATTCATTATACTTCTGAGAAATCTGTACCTGGACTAAGAAGCAGTTGTTCGAACAGAGCATGGGAACATTGAATATTTTAAAATTAACAAAGGTGTATGACAAGGTTGTGTTCTTTCACCATATTTATTCAACTTGTATGCTGAGCAAATAAAACGAGAAGCTGAGTTCTATGAAGAAAAATGTGGCGTCAGGATTGGAGGAAGACTCATTAACAACCTGCAATATGCAGATGATACAACCTTGCTTGCTGAAAGTGAAGAGGACTTGAAACATTTCCTGATGAAGATCAAAGAACACAGCCTTCATTATGGATTGCATCTCAATGTCAAGAAAACAAAAATCCTCACCACTGGACCAATAAACAACATTCTTATCAATGGAGAAAAGATTGAAGTTGTCAAGGACTTCATTCTTCTTGGATCAACTATCAACGTTCATGGAAGCAGCAGTCAAGAAATCAAACAACGTATTGCATTAGAAAAACCGGCGCAAAAAAACCTTTTAAAGTGTTCAAAAGCAAAGATGTCAGCTTGAGGACTAATGTGCGCCTGAACCAAGCCATGGTATTTCCAATAAACCCATATGGATGCGAAAGCTGGACAGTGAATAAGGAAGATCATAGAAGAATTGATGCCTTTGCATTATGGTGTTGGAGGAGAATACTAAAAGTGCCATGGACTGCCAAAAGAACCAATAGATCTGTTTTGGAAGACGTGCATCCAGAGTACTTCTTGGAGGCTAAACTTTGTCTCTCATACTTTGGACATATTGTCAGGAGGGAACAGTCACTGGAGAAGGATGTCATACTGGGTAAGATAGAGGGTCAGAGAAAAAGAGGAAGACCCCCAACAAGATGGATCAGCCAGGTGGCATCATTGATGGCATCAAGAGTGGCAGCGGTAGTGAGGTTAGCTCAGGATTGGACATTGTTTCGTTCTGCTGTTTATGGGTTCACTATGAGTCGGTTCTGACTCAATGGCACCTGACAACAACAACAACAATAGACATTCTGAAAGGAGAGACAAAGAGAAGATAAAATATAATATATGGTGAAAAATTAAATTAATTTAAATTAAATTAAATAACAAATTGAAATGTTATTTTCCAGAAATTTTAAGTATATGTTGTTTTTATTGTGGACTGTCATATAAATTCTTATATAGGAAAGATTGGAATTTCCCCATAGTTGTTAGGACTATATAATAGCAGGTCTCCAGATCTTTTCTCCCATGGAGCCTCTGGTGGCTTAAACTATTGATCTTTTGTTTAGCAGCTAAGCGCTTAACCATTATACTACCAGTGGCTTCTTCTTAAGTCTGTAAGGAAAGTAATTTTGAATCTAGAATTCCACATCCAATCTGGTGGGTCGGGATATTCTGGTAAAAGTTTAACAGCTAGCAAGGAGTACTGGCGTCGTCCAATAGGATAAGCGCTTGACTGCTAATCACAAGGTCGGTGGTTCAAAACCACTAATCATTCCTAGAAAACCCTATACAGGGTCACTGTGTGTTGCAACTGACTTGATGGCATTTAACAACAATTTTTTGTTGTTAAGTGCTGGCGGGTAAGTTCCGACACATAGCAACCCTGTATAGGGTTTCCAAAATGGTCTAATTTATAGTATTTGTTGATCTCTGTAGCCAATTACAAGAGACCAAAATGAAGTCACAGAATGAGTGAGCTGACATGAGCTAGCTTTAGCACACCCTTGGGAGCAGGGCAGGGACAACTATAGACTCTTCCACTCCATCCCCAGAAATACAAGGCCATTGAAGTTTGTCACTCACTCAGTCTTTCTTAAAAATAAAAGTAATTTTATAAAATTACTACAGTATTTTTATAAAATTAAAATGAAATCTAAGAAAGAGAAAGATGTGAGATCCAAGACATAGGTTTAATTTAGAAGTGTGCTTTGATGCCTAGAGTGCTTGTGGAAAATTTTTATTATGCAAATAGTAGTGTATATTACTATTTCTAATATGAAATAAAATACAGTTAGAAATTGTAGTTATCTAGAAAAGCCTGGTCCTGTAAGAAGGCAACTAAAACATTGCATTAATTTGGGTTATTGATTGATTGTAAAAAAAAAAAAACAGAAAGGGAGCAGTGGTGGTCTGATTCCTGCGGGTGTTGTACTATAGGGTTAAGTGCACAACTACAAGGTTGGTTTCAATGACAAAGTCAGTGGGTTCAAATTCACCGGCCATTCCTCAGAAACCCTTTACATGGCTGCTATGTGTCAGAACCAACTTGACGGCACTAAACAACAATAACAATGCATCTCATGTGCAGATACTACTCATCTGTAAGTGGGGGTTATCATGTTGCTATGATCCTAAACATGTTTCAGTGGAGCATCCAGACTAAAATGGACTAGGAGGAAAATCCTAGTATTTATTTCAAATATTAGCCAATGAAAACCCTATGGATGGTGTACGATGTGGTAATGTCATGCACAGGGTCTACATGAGTCAGCAGTCAACTTGATGGTAGCAAACAGCAAGAAAAGACAGGCATTTAATCTGCACATGTATATATTCCTCTTTTATAGAAATAGATTTGGTACATAAAATTTTACCTGGTTTTCTATATAAGCAATTACTCACTACATACTGAGTTATGTGCTTCACAGAATTCATTATTATTATAATTTTGATGAGTGCTATAGGATAAGCACTGAGTGCTAACCTCTAAGTCAGTAGTTCAAAGCCACCAAAAATGCTCTGTGGGAAAAAGATGAGGCTTTCTGTTCCTGTAAAGATTTATAGCCTATATGTAAGGTTCTGGTATAGCGCTATGGCTTAATACATTGGACAGCAAAGACAGTATGAACCGCAAGGTTGGAGGTTCAAACTCACTATCTGTCCCTTGGGAACCCTATACAGAGTCTCTATGGGTCGGAACCAACTAGATGGCACTCAGCAACAGTAACGAGTTGGAGCTGACTCGGTGGCAGTGAAATTACACTTTGAAACACTATTCATTGTTATCAATTTTCAGACTTAATCTAAATTCAAAGTATGGCAGGCTAAAATACACTAGAAATAAAATAAAAATAAAATTGGCAACATAAAACAAATAGTACACTATCAAAATTTTGGGAGGCCAAAGGAGGAACGATGAAGGAGATGAAGTGTTAATGTCTTTTTCTTATACATGGGGAAGTGAAGATATGACACCAAAGGTTTATGAATCACGGGAAAAAAAGGTTAAGAAAGTATCTAATTTTTAGAGTAACTATATAACTAAAGATAAAAATATAATTCACAAACATTGAAAGAGTTTATCAAGAGCAGAATATTAGTGAGATTAATTTCTTATCTCTCTTAATGGGAAGTCAATAGAAGTCATTTGTGGTTGAGAGATTAAGAAATAGAGTTTAAGGCTTATTATTTAGTGTTAGAGAGTTAACTAATAGGATAATAAATGAAAGCTATCTAAATGAGCTAGGAGTGGGGAACTGAACATAACATTCACTTTGATGGTTTTTTTACTTCCAAATATCTCATTTCAAAGTTCAGATACACATGTGGTGGTGATGGTGGTAGTGGTGGTGGTGGTGGTGTGCCATGGAGTTGGTTCTAACTCTTAGGAACCCTGTATAGAGTTTAATTTACTTTGTATTTTGTGATTTCCTAGAACTTTGTTTTTTGCCAATGCCTCCAGTACAGTCTGGACTTCTTCCCGTACCACTGGTTTTTGATCATGTGCTATCTATCTGTTTCTTAAAGAAAGCCTTATCTTTCTCCCTCAGAACTGATGGTAGTTTTTGAACTGCTGACTTTGAGGCTACCAGCCTGACTTGTAACCACTACTCTACCAGAGCTCCTCAGGTATACACATAGAAGACATAATTCAAGTCAAGAACCACATGCAGAAGACGGCAGCCCATCCTATGGAATCCTCTCCTCACCAAATGCAAAATCATATGCATGTAGATTCTGTGAAGGAAAGTTCACTGTTTTTAAAAGAAAGTCCTCAATTTCCATATATTCATTTTGTTGACTACATCTCATAATGTGACCAGGCTACAACAAAAGTGCCATATGTTTAGAGATAACCTGTATATAGTATATTGTTTTGTTGTTGTTAAATGTCGCCGTGTCTGTTCTGACTCATAGCCACCCTGAATAGGGTTTCTGAGGAGCAGCTGGTAAGTATGAACTGCTGACCTTGTGGTTTAAACCTACCTTTCTGTCCAGTACTTATCCTACAATGCCACACCAGCATAGTTCTTATAAAGTCTCATCGAGTCAGCTCCAATACATAGCGACTCTATGTACAACAGAATGAATGTCATGTTATTTATTGGCCCACTTGTGAGAATTTTTGTTTTCTTTACATAGAGGTGCAATCCATATAGAAGTCTGTTGTCTTTGACCTTCATCAGTTTAAATTTTTCTTCACTTTCAGCAAGCAAGGTTGTATCATTTGCATATCACAGGTTAATAATCTTTCTCCAATCTGCTCTTCTTCATAAAATCCAGCTTCTTGACTCATTTGTTCAGGATACAGATTGAATAACTATGGTGAAAGGATATAACCTCATTGCACACCGTTCCTGATTCTAAGCCATTCAGTATCTCTATGTTCTGTTTGAATGACTGCTTCTTGGTCTATGTACAGGTTCCTCATGAGTATAACTAAGTGTTCTGGAATACTCATTCTTTGCTATGTTATCATAACCAATCATGATTCACACAGTCAAAAGCCTTTGCATAGTTGATAAAGTGCAAGTAAATATCTTTCTGGTATCCTCTGCTTTCAATCAAGGTCCATCTGACGTAAACAATGATATACCTTGTTCCAAGTCCCCTTCAGAATCCAGCTTCAATTTCTGCCAATTGTCTGTGAATGAACTGTTATGGGATATACTGCTGTGGAATAACATCAAGAACACACAGGAAGTAAGCAAAAGGTTATCAGAAAGACACAAAAGACAGAAATGGAGGTTGCTAAAGACTCTAGCTAGAGCAAGAAATGAGGAAGTAAAAGAGCTGAAAAGAAAATTTCAAAATTAATCTCAAGAAGATAAAGTAATTATAAGGAAATATGCAAACACCTATTGTTAGAAAACCAAAAGGAAAAAACATGTGAAGAACTGAAGAAAAATTCCAGCCTCAACTTACAATGTTGAAGGATTCTATGGGGCAAAATACTGAATGACACAGAAAGCATCAAAGGAAAATGGAAGTCACGCACAGAGTAACCAAAATAAATAAATAAATAAATAAATAAATAAATAAATAAATAAATAAATAAATAAATAAATAAATAAATAAATAAATAAATAAAATGAGATGAATGTTTAACTCTCTCAAGAAGTAGCACATGATCAAAAACCAATTCTACTGGGACAAGTCCAAGCTGCACTGGGGTCATTGGCAAAAAACAGAGTTCTAGGAATTAGCCAAATACAAAATGAAATCTTTCAATATACTGACGCAGCTCTGGAGTCATGCATTCATCTATGCCAAGTCATTTAGAAGACAGAGTTAAAAAGATCCAAATTTGTGCCCATTACAAAGAGAGGTGACCCAACAGAATGTGGAAATCATTGAACAATATCATTAAGATCACATGTAAAGAAAATTTTGCTGAAAATAAATTTTAAATGGTTGCAACAATACATAGTATTGAGTATATTGTAAATATGGATTAAATAATTGACTTCTTCATTGCATATTGATAAATGAAAGAATTCTAAAATACAAGGTTTTTACATTGTTATAGTAAAAGTTAGTACAAACAAAAACACATACATGTAGAATGTATTTCCTTAGAATGATAACAGAGTCCATAACTTGCACTATAAAATTGCAACCAAAAGGAAAATTATGAACTGATTTAACAGTTTTATCTTCACATATGCTGCTTTGTTACTTAACTATTGGGAAGTCACACAATATGACTTCAATAAAAGAACAAAACATAAGAATTTTGGATAATAACAAATTAAAAGGAATTGTAAAAATATAGGTTGCATGTTTAACCTCAATAATGTGGTTAATAATGAACATTGTGAAACAGATATACATTATATAAGATTGAAATACCTTTAGAGTTAAGCATTATATATCATGCTGTTTTTGAGAAACAACTTCTTAACTTTATTAGGAAACAATAACTATGTGCACACAAATTTTGTTATCAGGAATCAAGGAAAGAAAGTACGAAGATTGCCTTGGATTGGCTCTATACACAGATATTTAGTTATTCTACAAGCATTTACTGCAATACTTTCAATCTTTCAATGTAACAGACACATCTTCCATACAGAACTGTAAGTTGTCTTTTTCATTTGCTTAATGACCTTCGCATATAACAGATTTGCTCATCTAAAAAGCAAACCCACTACCATCAAATGGATTCCAACAGTCAGCCGGCCTGTATAGGGTTTCCTAAGCTGTAAATCTTTAAGAGAGTAGAAGATCCCCCTTTTTTCCCCATGGAGAAGCTGATGGGTTTGGACCATAAAACTTGTAATTAGAATTTCTTTGCTTATCCTACAGTGTCTCCAAGATGTGCACAAGCTGTTGTTGTTAGACACCATCCAGTTGGTTTGGAACCTTATCTACCTTATTCATAATAGAATGAAACACTGTCAGGTCCTACACATTCCTCACTATTGTCGTTTTAGCCCACTACTTCAGCCTCTGTTCCAATTTATCTCATTTTCACTGACCTTCTACTTTTCCAACTATAATGTCCTTTTCCAGAGACTGGTCACTCTTGGGAATGTCCAAAATATACGAGATGATATCTTGCCACCTTAACTTCTAAGGAACATTCTCACTGTACTACTTCCAGGACAGATTTGTTTATTATTCTTTACCATCACCACAATTCAAATGCATTCATATGTTGTGGTCTTCCTCACTGATTTTCCAGATTTCACACACATATGGGGTAATTGAAAACAGCATGGCTTGGGTCAGGTAGGCCTTAGCCTTCAAAGTGACATCTTTGCTCTTTAATAGGTTGAACAAGCCATGTGGAGCAGATTTGCTTAATGCAAATTTGAATCTTGACTACTGTTTTTATAAGCATTGATTATAGATCCAAGTAAAATGAAATCCTTGACTTCAGTCTTTTATTTGTTTATCATGATGTTGTTTATTGTTTTCTTTACATTGAGTGGCAATATATTAAAAGCTATATTCTTTGACATTAAATCTGATTATCAATGTATGTTTTCTTTTCATTTGAGTCATGCTTTATCAGCTAATGAGTGTCCCCAAAGTTTTTCTCCATCTATGTCATTAAGGTTGATTATGCTTTGAGGTGTCAGCATTTTGAATGCCTTCCTACCTAAGGGACTCAATTTCTGGCACTAGATTAGTTATTCATAAGGTTTTCAGGGACTAATCCTTCAGAAGTGGACTATCTATTCCTTTTTCTTAGTCTGTTCTTAGTCTGAAATCTCTGCTGAATTCTGTCCATCATGAGTGACCTAGCTGGTATTTGTAACACCAGTAGCATAGGTTCCAGAAACATAGCAATATCAAGCTCCCACAGTACAACAAACTGACAGATGTATTGAGGACTTACACATAGAAAGCAGTCGATAAAGACCCTAGAGGCATGAGTAGGTATGTAAGATTGGTTGGATGATGGAGGTTAGTGTAGAAGCAATGGAGGATAAATTCAAATTGGCTGGAATTAGGTTCTGTGTTAGAAAGCAATGAGAATTAATTCAGTTGATTTCCATATTAAATAGGGGACTAATTTTCTGCAAACTAAGACTTTGCATGAAATCGCAATAAGTTACAGACAGGGATTTTATTTTTGTTATATGTTTATTACTTGCTTGTGGGAAGCTATGTGTGTATCTATGAGGTATTGTAGTATAATTAAATGGTTTATTCATACTTAGAACAAATTTAAATACTTGAGCAAATATAAATTTCTCTGATTGTCTTGGATTATTAAAATCACCTTGTATTGGGGGGGTGGTGGTGGTGGAGTTCTCTTGGAGGTGTTTATTCTAGAAAGGAAGCATAGGATATTATTTAATGACTTAGAATTTATGTCAAGCAGTCTGATTTATAAATTCCAGCCATTTACTATGCAACTTTTGACCAATTACTTAGGTTCTTTGTGCTTCCGTTTTCTAATCTCTAAAATAAGAATAACATATTCAATACATGGGATTTAAATAAGTTAATTCATGTAAAGTATTAGAACACTGTCTGCCATACAGTAAGTATATAGTGACAGTGACCAACTATTATAATATTTATTACAAAATGATAACTATATATTATTAAAGCAATAGTTTAAGCAAAAAAAAAAAAGATACACACTAGTGGTCAACTGCTTTTTGACAAGGGTTCTAAGTCCACTCAATTAGCAGTGGTGTCTGTTCAATAAATGGAAACAGGACAACTATGGTTCAACAGGCAGAAAAAGGAATTCGAATCCATACCTCACTCCCTATGTAATAACCAGCTCAAAACAGATCAAGAATGTAAATGTGAAAACTAAAACAATACAATGATTAGAAGAGAATAAGGGACACAACTGCAGGACCTAGTTTTTAACAGTGAAATATCAGATATAACAGCAAAAACATTAGCAGAAAAAGAAAACCTAGATAAAACAAAATTATTTTGTTCCCCCAAAGACTTTATCAAAAAGTGAAAAGCAACCAACATATTGGGAAAATATTTATAGGATAAAGACCCAATATCTAATATATGTAGTTGTTGTTAAGTGCCATTGAGTCGGTTCCGACCCATAGCAACCCTGTACGAGGTTTCCAAGGCTGTAAATCTTGATGGGAATAGAAAGCCTCATCTATCTAATATATAAGGGAACTTAAAAATTTTGTAGAAAAAATGGAGTTAAAAAATAATGAAATTTTTCCATGAACTTTTTAATTTGAATCTACCTGTTCTTCCATGGAAGAAAGATGAGGCTTTCTACTCCCTGTAAAGATTACTGCCTTGGAAACCCTATACAGGGTTGCTATGAGTCGGAACCGACTCAGTGGCATGTGAGCAACACCACCTCAGTTACTGATTATATCAATATGCAACATTTCATTTTTATGACAACAGTATAAACGCTACTCTATGACTACTTTACACATTGATGATGTATGTCTGGCAGAAATAAACATTAAATTATGAGGTGACAATAATACTTACTGTGATAATTAAGGTTATGTGTCAACTTGTCTGAGACATAATTCTCAGAGGTTTGTTAAATCATGATTTAATTTGTCAGTTGTGTTATGATGTAATACTCTTCCATATCTGAATAATGCCATTTTTTGCATAGTGACCTAGTTTTTGGCTGTTACTAAGTGAGGAGTGAGTTTATGTACAAAGATAAGTCAAAAAGGATTGCTAAAAGGTTTTCTAAATGCGTAAGTGTACTGCAAGCAAAATATGCTTAAACATGTTTCAGCAATCAGTGGGTGGCTTCAGACAAGTTCTTTCAGTAAGGCACTTGTCTTAAAAAAATTAGAATGTCTTAGAGCCATTGCCATGCTGCAATGAGTTTCGATGACGGGTAAGACTGAGGAATTCGCACTGACCACCTAAGACAGGCAGCGTCCCTTAAACAAATAATAAATAAGGGGGAATCTGATGCAGACCGTGCAGACCCGGTCAGGAGTTCAAGTCCCTGTGGGCCCAAGTGTTGCTGACCGTCCAAACCATAGGCTCTGAGGATCAGACTTTAGCCACCTAGCAGACATAGCAAAATGTCCCTTATCTGATTATTCAGTTATGCTGGTTAGTAATTCCATACATGAGCCCTGCATACCCACAGATAAATGTAAAAACCTTCCCTAAAAGCCGAGACTGTAAATTCCAAAAAGGCAACGTTTCCCCCCCCCCCAAAAAAGCTAAAGAGGATAGAGAGAAACTCTGTTAACTGATGGTATGTGGAGGGGATTATAATCAATGTAATGAAACAGGGTATATGAATGTTTGAATGTGAAACCGATGATGTGCCCTGAAAACTTTCACTCAAGCCACAATAAAAACCTTAAAAAAAAAAAAAAAAAAGATACACAGACATGAATAGACACTTCACCAAGGAAGACATTCTGGCAGCAAACATACGAAGAAATGTTCACAATCATTAGTCATTATTGTTGTTGTTGTTAAGTGCCCTCGAGTCTGTTCTGACCCATAGTGACCTTGTATAGGGTTTCCGAAGAGTAGCTGATGAGCTTGAACCACCGACCTTGCACTTCAAACACACTTTGCAGTGCAGAGTATTAGCCTACAGAACTACACAAGGATGCCATCATTAGTCATTAGAGAGATGCAAACCAAACAACAATGAAATATCAGCTCACACCAACAGTAACAGTGAAGATCAAAAAAGCAGAGGACAACAAATGTTGGCAAGGGTTTGGATAGACTGGGACACTCCTACATTACTGGTGGGACTGCAAATTGGTTCAACTACTCTAGAGAATGGTAAGGTGCATCATCAGAAAACTGGAAATAGAAATACCTTATGATCCAGCAATTCCTCTAGTTTGTATATATCCACAAGAAATACAAGTCAGAACATGAGTAGATGTATGTACACCTATGTTCACTGAAGTACTATTTATAATAGCAAAACCTGGGGCTAACCAAATGCCCACCAACAAAAGAATGGATAAACAAACTCTGGTAGAATACACACAATGTAGTACTATGCTGCCTTGAACAACATTGATGAAGCTACAAAACACCACATAACATGAATGAGCCTTGAGGACATAATGTTAGGCACAAAAGGACAGATATTGCATAAGTCCATTATTGTAAAAATTAATAAAAGACTTCCATAGTAAAAACAAAAAAAAATAGAATGTCTTAAAAAATGTCCAGTCCAAATATTGGCTTCTGAGGGGATCTGTTGGGCTAGGTAAGTTCAAAACAGAAAGCAGTTCAGAAGGTTATGGCAATTGCTTGTCCTGATAGATTTTCTTAAAGTACACAGGACAGTAATTGGAACTTTCTTTGAAGAAGTTTTACAAATACTGAAAACTGTATTAGCTAGAAAAAAGGAAATAAAGTTGTGCAGAAGTATTATTATTTTTTTCCATCGTGACAAAGCACCTGCTCATTCTTCAAGGCTAGAAACAATGTGAGCATCCCCTCAGTACACTTTACCACATCCACCCTATAGACCTGATCTCATCCTTCCAGATTTCTTTTTGTTCCCCAGACTCAAACAACAAGGATGCCGAAACTGCCATTTTGACACGATGTAAGTTGAAGAGTCATAATTTCTTTAGGAAAGGGTTAGAAAGATGGAAACACCACCTTCAGAAGTGTATGTATTAAAATGGAGGATATGTTGAGAAACAGTAGCTTTCCATTTGATATTTTTATTTAATAAATGTTTCTATAATTTCAGAGCAATATTTTTTTCATTTACCCTAGTATACACACTCACACACACATATCCAGGTAGTCCCTGATTAACAACAGAATTCCATGCCAGCAACTCATAAGTCAGTTCTGATATAAGTTGAACACCTGCTTTTGTTTTATTTTTAAGTTTCCA
This sequence comes from Chrysochloris asiatica, assembly GCF_000296735.1. NCBI lineage: Eukaryota > Metazoa > Chordata > Mammalia > Afrosoricida > Chrysochloridae > Chrysochloris > Chrysochloris asiatica. Next base: position 2,197,118 of record NW_006408617.1, read on the forward strand.
TTATTATTCCCTTTTATTATCAGGATCTTTATAAATTCTATCTTTGTCCTTGGGGGTTGGAAACATTACATATAACTTACAGACATACTTTAATACAGAAACCATAAATAATTTGCTCCAACAATGAAGAAGAATTGGACAGCAATGGCATTTTGTCACTTATGGTAATTACTCCATCTGTAGGAAATTCTGGTTTATC
>NW_006408617.1:2198785-2200236 GCF_000296735.1 Chrysochloris asiatica
CATTCTTATCAAGTAAGAAAAGATTGAAGTTGTCAAGGACTTCATTCTTCTTGGATCAACTATCAGCATTTGCGGAAGCAGCAGTCAAGAGATTAGACGACATATTGCATTAGGCAAATCTGCTGCACAGGAACTTTTTAAAGTTTTGAAGAGTAAAGATGTCAGCTTTAGGACTAAGGTGCGCCTGACCCAAGCCATGGTATTTTCAATATCCTCATATGGATGTGAAAGCTAGACAGAGAATAAGGAAGATGGTAGAAGAATTGATGCCTTTGAATTGTGGTGTTGGATGGGCTGCCAAAAGAACCAATAGATCTGTTTTGGAAGAAGTGCAGCCAGAGTGCTCCTTAGAGGCCAAGATGGGTAGCTAAACTTCGGACATATTGTTGCGAGTGAACAGTCTTTGGAGAAGGATATCATGCTTGGTAAGATGGAGGGCCAGAGAAAGAAGAAGATCCCCAACAAGATGGATCAGCCAGGTGGCATCATTGATGGACTCAAGTGAGGCAGCGGTAGTGAGGTTGGCCCAGGATCGGACATTGTTTCATTCTGCTGTGCATGGGGTCGCTTTGAGTAGGTTCCAACTCTATTGCACCTAACAACAACAACTTACCATATGGCACCACACCAGGACTCCAGGACTTCATTGTTGCTGTTAAGAGCAGTCGAGTCGGTTCCGACTCATAGCTTCTCTGTATAGTTTCCAAGAAGGTGCTGGTGAATTTGAACCTCAAACCTTGCAGTCCAAAGACCTTTTGGGCACGTGCTTATCCTACAATGTCATGGGTCGGTTCTATCTTATAGCAGCCCTGTATAGGGTTTCCGAGGAACAGCTGGTCAGCTTGATCCAATGACCTTGCGGTTCAAACCGACCTTGCAGTCCACCGCATTAACCCATAATTGCACACCAGAACTTCATTGCTGTTGTTGTTGTTATATGCTGTCATGTCAGTGCTGACACATTTGTTGTTGTTAAGTGCTGTTCAGTCGGTTCCGACCCATAGCGACCCTGTACAGCGTTTGGTGAGCTTGAAACGACAGTCTTGTGGTTCAGATTACTTTCCCCCTCTTCTTTCTTCTTCTAGTTGAGTTCTGATTGTCCAGTCATTGAAGCCAGGTCAAATGGGTATTATCTGCAAGTGTGGGTGTTCTTGTGCATACGCCCTTTCTTCTTATCAGCTGGATGCTTCACTCTCCACTGTAGTCCTCTGTGGCTATTTCGCTGACTCTGGGCCAAAGAGTCCCCTGGTCTTGCCACACTGCTGGCCAACCAAGTCTCCACTGGGTTCACAGAAGTCTATTGAACATTGTAGGGCTTAGCTCACAGCTTCCTTGCTGTTTTTCCCTCACTTACCCTTATTAGTAACAAACGTAGTCACCTATCAGAGCATGTATTCCCATTGAGTCTTCCTTGTTCTTATAGTAATCAGTTGGTCTGACATTATTGTTTT
>NW_006408617.1:2202689-2203199 GCF_000296735.1 Chrysochloris asiatica
AGCCTCATCTTTCTCCCGTGGAGCAGCTGGTAGTTTTGAACTGCTGACCTTGCGGTTTGCAGCCCGATTCGTAACCACTACGCTACCAGAGCTCCATTTGGTAGTCTCTATATTCCCTGAATTAGTGCCCTCACATTTGTCCCGATTTTTTCATTGATGGCCTTCATAATTCTGGGAATCACATTTAGGTCTTTAATCCATGTTGAGTTGGTTTTTGTATAGGGTGTGAGGTGAAGGTCTTGTCTCAGTCTTTTGTATATCACTTTCCAATTCTGCCAGCACCATCTGTTGAAGAGACCTACCCATGAGATATATTTAGGTGTTTGTTCAGAAATCAGTTGGCTATATGTAGATGGGTTAATTTCTGGATTCTCAATTCTGTTCCATTGATGTATGTGTTTTTCATTGTACCAGTATCAAGCTGTTTTGACCACTGTAGCTGTGTAGTAAATTTTGAAGTCGGGAAGTGAGAGGTTTCCAACCTTATTCTTCTTCTTAAGCAGTGCTTTG
>NW_006408617.1:2204175-2207625 GCF_000296735.1 Chrysochloris asiatica
TTGAACCATCCTTGCATCCCTGATATGAATCCCACTTGATCATGGTGTATTATCTTTTTGATGTGTTGCTGGATTCTGTTGGTTAGGATTTTGTTGAGAATTTTTGCATCTATGTTCATGAGGGATATTGGTCTATAATTTTCTTTCTTAGTGACATCCTACCCCGGTTTTGGTATGAGGATTATGCTTGCTTCATTAAATGTATTAGGAAGTTTTCAATCCTCCTCTATCTTCTGGAATAATTTGAGTAGAATTGGTGACAGCTCTTACCTGAATGTTTGGTAGAACTCACCAATGAAGCCATCTGGGCCTGGACTTTTTTGGTTGGAGTTTTTTGATGTCCTGATCAATTTCTTCTTTTGCTATAGGTCTGTTCAGGTTTTCTACTTCACTCTGTGTAAATTTTGGTAGGTAGTGTTTTTCTAAAAATGTATCCATCTCTTCTAATTTTTCAAATTTGTTGGAATACAACTCTTTATTCTGTTATTATCCTTTTGATTTCCTCTGGTTCTGTTGTGACATCACCCATGTGGTGTCTAATGTGTGGTATTAGTGTCTTCTCCCTCTTTTCTTTTGTTAGGTTTGCCAATGGTCTGTCAATTTTGTTAATCCTTTCAAAGACCAGCTTCTTGTCCTGTTGATACTTTCTATAGTTTTTCTGTTTTTTATCTCATTTATTTCTGCTCTAATATTTATTGTTTCTTTCCTTTTGGTGTCTGTAGGTTCCCTCTGTTGGTCTGTTTCTAATTTTTGTAGATGCTGTATTAATGTGTTCATTTTGTTCTTTCTTCTTTTTGGATATATGCATTTATTGCAATAAATAGTCCTCTCAGCACCACTTTTGCTGTGTCCCAAATATTTTGGTACGTTGTATTTTGTTTCTAGGAAATTTGTGAATTCACATTTAATTTCTTCTTTTACCCAGTCGCATTTCAGCAGGGTGATATTCAGTTTCCATGTATTTGACTTTATTTCCTTAGTCTTCCAATTGTTGATTTCTACTTTGATAGCTTTGTGGACTGAGAAGATGTTTTGTAGCATTTTGATATTTGTAAATTCATGGAGATTTGTTTTGTGCCCTAAGACATGGTCAATTCTGGAGAATGTTCCATATGCACTGGAAAAGAAAGTGTATTGTGCTACTGTTGGGTTGAATACTCTGTATACATCTATGAGGTCCAGTTGGCTGATTGTGTTGTTTAGTTCTTCTGAGTCTTTGCCAAGTTCCATTCGGGTTGTTCTATCCATTTTTGAAAGCAGTGTATTAAAATCACCCACTACTATTGTAGATTCATCTATTTCTTTCTTCAAATCTTTTAGAGTTTGATTTATATATTTTGGAGCTCTTTCATTATGAGCATAGACATTTATTATGGTTATGTCTTCTTGTTCAATTGTCACTTTAATCATGAGATAATGTCCATCTTTATCTAATATGCTGGGTTTTGCTTTAAAGTTTATTTTAAAATGCCCATTAACAAATACATGGATATACAAAATTGAATATTACTTAGTCAAAAAGAAAATGGAACTCCCCATGAATACTAAACATTGATGAACCTTAAAAACATTATTCTTAACAAAGAAAGTCAATGGCACTTATATAAAATGAGCACTAAGAATTTTTATTTAGGCGGCATTGAGTTAATATTGTTTTATCTTTAAAGTTACTGTTAATGATGATGGACTAATTTGGAAAAGAGTAACAAGAATGGTTGCACAATAGAAAAAATGTAATCAATGTCACTATGAATCAGAATTGACTTGATGATAATGGCTTCTTGTCTGGCTTTCAGTTTTTGTTGTTTAGAGTACTGGTGATCTACCTTTGAAAATTCAGCCACTGATATGTAGCACAGTTCTACTCTGACACACTGAGTCCTGTTGTGGTACTGAACTGCAAAGTCTGTTTGAACCTCAAGGTTGGCAATTCAAGCTCATCAGCTGCTCCCCGGAAACCCTATACAGGGTGCCTTGTGTAGGAATTAATTCTATGACACTTGACAACAACAAACTCTGACACACATCAGTTAGAATAGACTCAATGACAACGGTTAGAGCTCAATACAGGTCTAGGGATAGGTTGCTTTTGCTATGCATGTGGGGCGAATTATCTGAGGAAAGAATGGAGTTCTGCTATGTGGTTAAGTGAGATGATTAACAGAAGTGTTTGCCTTCAGCATATTGTAACAAATTGCAGTTTCATGCTTTGAGATAAAAACAGTGGTTAATCTTCATAAAAGTAATCCAGTTAAAAAGCAAAATTGTCATAGTAATTTTAAATGACAAGAAGAATACCATGAAAATAGTCACTGTTATATGAAAGGTCTTAGAAGAGCTGAGTGTTTTTATTTTATGAAAAGGCAAGTGTTTCCAATTTGTTGAATTCATCAATGATGACAAATGGCTAAAGTGGTATGAAAAATAGCTCCACCCCCAAGAAATGCACAGATTTATTGTACATAATCTTCATAGAGAGGCATTTTTAGTGACAAAAAATCAAAATTAAAATAATTATTTACAAAGAAACCTTTACATAAAAATGCATTTTAAATAGATATTTAGAGATATTTTATCATTCTGGGTTTTATAGACATTCATATTTGTGCATTTGAAAAGAGAATTTTCTAATATATTTTAAAATCTTTTAAACAAATTATTTCAAGGATGTTGAAGCTACTCATTACAAATATTAAACTGCCAGTTAACTCAACTAAATACAGAAATAACTGTCACCAGACGGAAATTTAAAAGCAACACCCAAACAAAAACATTGACAAATTTGGATTTGAAAAATCAGGATCATGGTTTCATAAATGCATTTCTTTCATAATATCTTTATGAGAAGATTTCCAGATATTGTGACAACCAAAACCAAGTATCAAAAGAAACTGAACCTAGAATCACTTTTTTAAATATCTGTATTACCAGGAAGGAATTCTACTGGTGCAGTGGACTAAGCATTGTGCTGCTAACTTAAAGTTTGGTGGTTCTAACCCACCAGCCACTCTACAAGAGAATAATGAAACTGTCTGTCTTTGTAAAGATTTATAGCCTTAGAAATCTAATCAAGCAGGTCTACTATATACTGTAGTTGGAGTCATAGACAGCAGTCAGTTTGGTTTTTGTGTTGTCTTTCATTTAACCATATTTCTAAAATTAGGGATTATATCCAATCACACACGTTGTTTTTGTTAAGTGCTGTCAGATGGATCCAACACATAGCAATCCTGTATACAATTGTAAAGGAGTGGCTGGGGAACTTGAACTGCTAACCTTCCAGTTCAAACTGATCTTGCGGTCCAGAGTTTGAACCCACAGAAAAATAGTAGAATCAAAATATTTTGCACTACTTATAAAGTGTTGACATATTTTCATCTTCTCTTACCCTTCTGAATTTTCTTTTTATGTGTACGAGAGGGCTTTAAAAAGTTCATGGAAAATGGAATT
>NW_006408617.1:2211484-2212316 GCF_000296735.1 Chrysochloris asiatica
CAAGCATTGATCTAATAGAACTTCAGGAGATTAGACTGGTTCCTAGACTGTTTCATGAAAGTCAATGCATTTTAAGTATATCCAGAAATCACTATGTTACGTGGTTCTCAAACTTCAGTGTGTACAGGGATCACTTGGATTGCTTATTAAAACAAACCTTTTATATTGTTTTTAAAAAGTACTTGCAATGAAGAAGCCATTGGTCTTGAAAAATCTGTCATGTGATCTCTAGAATTGTTTCTCTCACCAAGACCGTATTTCCCAAAGACTGAGCCTTCCTATATGTTTCCAACCTTTGCATTCCAATCACCAGTAATTACTGATACATCTTGCTTGCATGTTTGATCAATTTTAGAATGAAAAAGTTCATAGAATTTTTCAGTTTATTCATTACTGGCTTTAGTGGTTGGTGCATAATTTTGAATATAGTGATATTAACTGGCCTTCCTTGTAGGTGTATGGTTATTATTCTATCACAGACAGTATTGTACTTTAAGATACATCTTGATATGTTCTTTTTGATGATGAATGTGGTGCCATTTCTCTTCAATTGTAATTCCAGGCATAATGAACCATGTCATTGTCAGATTCAAAATGGTCAATGCAAATCCATTTCATTAACGCCTAGGATACTGATGTTTATACATTCCTTTTCATTTTTGTCAACATTCAATTTTCCTAGAATCATACTTCATACATTCTCCATTTCAATTTTTAAGGATGTTTGAAGCTGTTTCTTGTCATTCTGAGTTGTGCTTCATCAGCAAATGAAGGTCCTCAAGGCTTTACTCTGTTCATGTCATCACAGTCGGCTCTACTTTTAGGAGACAGC
>NW_006408617.1:2212681-2213979 GCF_000296735.1 Chrysochloris asiatica
ATTTTAAGTATATCCAGAAATCACTATATTACGTGGTTCTCAAACTTCAGTATGTACAGGGATCACTTGGATTTCTTATTAAAACAAAGTGTTGAGTTCTAAGCACAGAGTTTCTAATTCAGTGGGTACAGGGTGGATCTCAAGAATTTCTACTTCTAATAAATTCTCAGATAATGTTAATGATTCTGATCTATGGACCACACTTTGAGAACCAATGATGTAAGCTTTGTCTCAACATCTGAGTTCTAAAAGAGATGAAGCTTTCAAAACTCCTTAGAGAACCAACCAAAACACTGGGAATTAACTGAACACATTTCCTCCTCCATCCCCAGAAAATAATTTGGAATCCAAATTCTGCTTTTCACGAGATTTACATTTTTATAATTGAGATTAGAGTTTTAACTAATATTATTTTCCTCTTTACTTGCTTCCTCTCTCTGCCCCAACACCAGTTTTGAATTATGCCTCTACTCTTACAAGATTTCAGAGAAAGGGTCTACTCAGTAGCAGGATCTTCCTCAGATGTACAAGTATGTGTCCATGAAGACACCAAACCCTCTTTGCGGAAAAGATTTTCAGAGCTCTAGCTTATTCTTTCATGTGTCCACAAATATTTATTAATCTCCTTCTTCTGTAGTTTTAAATGAGCTCTGGTAGTGTCGTGGTTGCAAATCAGGCTACTAATCTCAAGTTCACCAGTTCAAAACTACCAGCAGTTCTGCGGGAGAAAGATGAGGCTTTCTTCTCCCATAAAGATTTATAGCCTCGGAAACCCTGCAAAAGGTGGCTATGAGTCACCAACTCCACAGCACATAACCATCACTACCACCGCTGTAGTTTTAAGGAGTTCTGGTAGATTAGTGATTACAAGATGGGCTAATAACCTCAAGGTCTGCAGTTTGAAACTATCAGATGTCCCATGGGAGAAAGATGAGGCTTTCTGCTCCTGTAAAGATTTACAGGCTTGCAAACCCTAATCAAGGCCTCTATGAGTCAGAACCGACTCCACAGTACACCACCACCACCATCACTGTACCTTTGTAAAGCACAGTAAGCATGAAGATAAATTATTTAAATCTTTTAAAACTCAATGTTTTGATGTGGAGAGTCCATTTCCATTGTTTCATTTTATAATGAAAATATTTTCATATTTATTATCAAATGTGATACTCAAAATAGCTCTATGGTAAGAGTTGAATTTAATTTTTTTTTTTTTTTTTTAGGATTAATGTGTCTTGATTTAGTTTCACCAAGCAAACTTTATGGCAACAATTTGAGTGTAAATAATTTATTTGAAA
>NW_006408617.1:2214079-2224418 GCF_000296735.1 Chrysochloris asiatica
TATATAATTTTTATACAAATATAAATATAAATATGTTGAGGAGTTTGCTAAAAATGTTTTAGTGATAAGTAAGTAATCAAAAAGTTTAAGCAGAATGTAGGGCACCAGTCAATTTGATACTTACATAGTGGGATCCTTGTTGACTCAGAGAGTGAACATCCCTTCCAAAGGGCCTAACTGACCGTCCAGAAATTAACCAGCATGGGGGTTAAGTGCTTTACTTGCATTTCTCCCCAAGCTCAGTATCTATGGAAAACAGAGGAAAAAGGAAGGCATGTTTTCTTGTAGTTTGGGTTTGATCACTTATTAAGCATTTATTTAGGTTCTATACTCTTTGAACTCTGAGCATCCAATAAGAGCAATTTAAAGAGAATCATATACATTTTTTGACAAATCACCAGAATTAAAAAAGCAAAATGTCACATTATTTATTTATTATATATATACACCATATAAAACCTATGGTGTCCTCATGTGGTGCTGTGGGTTAATGCACTTGATTGTAAAGTCAGTTTGAACCACAAGGTAGGCAGTTCAAGCTCATCAGTTGCTCCTCCGAAACCCTATAAAGGGTCGCTATGGGTCAAAACTAACTCAATGTCATCTAACAACAATAGCATAAAATCCAGAGTCCTTTAAGAGAATTATAATATTGCACCTACTGGGCCCAGGTTTCTCAATAAGCATTAATAGAGCATTACATCCCTTCTTAATAAGAAATAACTATGCTAATGAATGATTTATTTTTCTATTACATGTGGATATGCAATGACCAAATTCCACAAATAGTATCATAAAAGAGACATTTTTCTCAATATCTTGCCATTATCGATAGTGAAATTCTCAAAATACAAGTTTTTAATACCAGAACATTATACACATATAGATATAATTTATATTTATGTATATAACTATTTTCTCTCTCTCCTCTTAGACTGTTTCTTGAGAACCCAAAGTTGATTTTTCTATCTAGAGTAAGTCTCTCCAACATTGAGATTTGCACAAAAACCTTTACTAATTAACCTCTATGGCCCCTAGTCATTTGGCAAATTTTTAACTAAATACAATTTTTAGATATGGTACTTTGAAGTGACACCTTTAAGATAAGTTTCTTTGCAGCAAAGTTCTAAATCAGGTCTTTTTCACTATAGTTGTTTCCTCAAATATTGATTGTTATCAATTGTAATTCTACCTAGTTTTTATTCTTAAAAAAAAAAAAATGTGTGTAACTCAGTTTGTAGTGGGACCAGGGGAGGTTGGAGTCTCAGATTTCTTAGCAGGAAACATGCATTGCAACCTCCTCTCCACATTGTCAGGACTGGGTTTAGAATCCAAGATCTTTTCCTGCACCATATCCAACACCAAAAAGAGTTCAAGGGCTGAGATGCAGGTAAATGCTACCTGATTTCAGCTCTACTAGCTGTGAAGTTGGGCTAATATCTATCTTGCAAGGGTATCCAGAGGATTAAAAAAATAGATTTTTATAAAGCTCTTTAGAGATCCTTGGATAAAAGGGGCTGCCGAGGCACACAACATTCTTATCTCCCCAGTTACCACGGAGCCTGCGATTTCCCATGGCATGTTGCATCAACCTGAGAAAAAGCAAGGGTGAGCTGTGGAAAATAGGAACATCGGCAACTGGAAGGGACAGATAGCAATAGCCCATGTGATCCGCTCTAGCTGCCTCCTGGGATGTGAAGAGATAGTCAGGATTGTAATTAATGGATAGGGATGTTGATTCTTTTTCTAGGATAACTGCGGCATTGCAAATTGGTGAAATTACACAGTTTATATTCTGTAATTTTGTTTGACTAAAAAAATTAACTAGTAAAATAGCCTCTAGGAAAACTCAAAGGAAGCATAGCATCAAAATGTGTAATGTGAATGCTTAGCATTGAACTTGAAAGGTATCCTGCAGTTAACTATTTCATTTATAAACTAGGAATTTCTACAAACCAAGTTCAGTAATCATTCTTTATAAAGATCCTGCTGGGTTTTGCCTATGGATAAAGATGTGCAACAAGGCATTGCTGGAAGAGAAAAGTCTTTAACTGATGCCATTTATATTGTTTTAAGTGTCAAAATATAAGCCATATTTGAATGTCTTTAATTCAAATAAGCCAGATTTTGGCTTAAGAAAAAACAAAAACCAAAAAAAACACCACTTTTAATTCAAACTGCCTCATTTTGTAAATACCACCTCTGAAACCCACATATTTCTTTTCCTTACAGAGGAACTAATTAGATATTCCATATTGCTATTATGTGACATAATGACACTAATTTCTGGTGTTTATGTGGGTGGGAGGAGGTAACAGAAGATAGAAGGAAAGATCCTTAATCCTTCTTCTCTGGTGGTGCTAGAAATCATGGAAAGAAAGTTAAATCCAGGCACTAAATAAAAATATGGGGGTGGAGAAGAAAAATCAATAAATATCTAAATTATTTAAAGAAAAGCTACTACCGGGTGTCTTACTGTCATGCATCATACCCTGGATCTGAAAGCAGACAGGTGAATTGTCTCCAGCCTGCATTGGTTTGGACACTCTCTCCAGCATGCTCATTAGCAGCTCCGAGTCTAGGCTCCCTGTTAGTAGAAAGGCAGGGATCACAGCAGGGAAGTTATATCCCAGGCTTCTCACATTCCTGCTCTATCTTAGCAAAGCTTTACAAAGCCTTTTCTGGCAGCTCATTAGTAGGTGCACTGATGCATAAGAGACAGTCATTAGAAGTGTTTTTCAACATTGGCTTTTGATCAGGTGACTAGTAGCATGGTGGAGACATTTACTTACATTGTTTTCCATAAGAGATTCTGTTGCTATATTGAGAATGACATACATTAAAAAAATGTTGGAAACTAGCTTGACCTTTCTATGACAAAAAGGGAGAAGAAAACGAAGCTCCATCAGTTCCCTGGATCTTGCCTTTATACTGTCAGCTGTGACGTAATAGATGTGTGCACTGTTCCCTCAGCAACTGCTCTCGTTTAGCTTTAATAATCTACGCCAATTTCAAATTTATCACTTGCTGTAGGGTTATGACAAGGGGGACACTAGTGTGAGCAAATAAAAATAAAATATCATAAGCTTTATGGCGTCTCTTCTAATACTAAGCATTCATTTTTCACCATAAAGGCTGGCTTTCCAAATAAGGACAAAATGCAACATATGCAACCTAATAAAGCCTGATTTAAAAAAAAAAAAAAATATAGCACACCAAGTTTGGATGGCTGATTAAACCCTAAAGAAAATTTTCATTGTAAAAATGTGTTAGGCTCCAGGAATATATTTTTAAAATAAGTAAAAGCAAAGACATAGTCTGTGGAGAAAGCACACGGGTAAAATGAACAACCAGTAATCAAATAGGACTGAGTTTTCATTCCTTTTAGAGTTTGCTCTTTATAAATATAAGGCAGGTTATTGTAAATAATTGTGGTTTTGTAAATACATTTTCTTTTCATTGATGATTATCTTTCACCCCCAATTATCAATTGTCTCTCCTCCAGCCCTCATAGTACCACCCTTATTAGGCCTAAGTTTGATAAGCATTTTTATTTCATCAGTTCGCAGAGCACATGTTTTGGTCATTGGTTCTTTATGAAGAGAAGACAAAATCATGTTAAGTACATACCTGATACACAGTGCAAAAGGATGAGATGTTTTCTTTGTCAAACTTTAATGAAACAAAATGCATCCACTTCATCTGGTCTGTTCTTAGCAATGTAGGAACATGACATGCCAGTTACATAAACTTTCAGCTAAGTGAAGTCTCCTGCTGACTAATTCAGTGTGGATTGTTTTCCGCTACTTGGTTTTGAGTGCTTGTTAAAACTTAAGGGGGAAAAAAAGAGGGGATGGAAAGAGGGGCTAACAATTGCAGGAATTCTCGCCTTCTGTCAAATAATCTAATGATTGCTAGCAATTAGTTAAGCTTCTTGGAGGTAAAATGACAAGATGAAACGTGACCAAATACAATGTGTGGAGCGCACAGGCATCTGCCCCAGCTGAAAGACATTACAATGTTTGTTAACCTTACGGGTCATTCCTGATTCACTTCTCCAGACAGAAAACAAGATTTATATAACACAGATCAATACTGCCCTAAGACTTTCACCATTGAGGATGCTAGATTGAGGCACCTCTCTTTATCAGTTTACCATGACACTAATGTATTTTGCCTGTTTTGCCTGGGCAGTGATGAATCTGTTGGCAAGAGAAAACAAATAAGTTTTGTTGTTGAGAGACATGTTGTCCATGATTTGTCTCAGCAGACATGCCAACTTGCTGGCCAATTCATTTCCTATTTAATTTAAGTGGCATATCTGTCTTCCACTTTCAGGTATGTCTTTTGTCTACTGCACAACCACACTGGCAGTGTTCTGAGAGTGCTTGCAGTTGATCTCTGGAAGTAGATTGACACAGCACAGCCAAGAACCAAATATGCTACAATTTTCAGAAGAATCTGTTGGAAATTGATATCCACCATTGAAGCCAGTGTCTAACATGAAAGTTCTTTTAGAGAATATTTTAGCTATATTTTACAAATAGTTCATGAGTTTGATATTACATCAGAATATAGAGCAAATGTCATTTTTAAAACCAGAGCTTATTTCATACATGGAGAAATATTTGATTGTTTACTTTCTGAGACCAATCAAGTTTCATTTCATTAAGAAATAGTTGTGATATAATATGAAAAGTTTTTGCTCTAATGCATTACATGAGGACCCAGTTTCTAATTTCTTCATTACCTCAAAGAATTTTGCTCACATTTTTAAGACATAAGGTAATATTTAAATAGCTGCTAAATAAAAGATAATTCATTTATGTTTTATACATTTCTTTTTAAATAAAGTTGTTTTTGTAAGGAAGATAACATACTATGTCACCAGGCACCCAAGACACCTACCTACATAGTAATGGATGAGCTAAGGATTTATTATATTACTGGAAAAGCCAAGAATTTTTTATAATAACCAAAAAGCCAAGGATCTTACATTGCAAAGTATGAGGAAGCTGATGCTCCAGGTAAACATGTTGAGTGGTGAAACTGTAACCTAAGAACTCCTCACATGCTGTCAATCCTTAAGCAATGGAACAGTTAACATAGCAGAGCACAGTCCACAAATATGCCGGCTAAATCTCTGTGTCACAACAGATTAATTATAGCAGTCAGTTTACCTTTCTCCTTCATAACATTTTTGATTAAAATTTCACACGTTACAATGATATGTGTCTTTTCTACAAGCTGTGAAATTTACTCAGCCATCAATGGGTTGGGATTTTGTTCCTAAAAAGATTATAGTACATAAAAAGTTGACTTAGGATATCTGAATAGTGAAATCCTGGACAGTTTTCTTTTGGATAGACTTAGAATTTTGTCTTCCACTATCAGCAATAGTGCTGCAGAGTAAAACATTCATTAGCAATATTGTACCCTCAAAAGCAATAACTTCTCTCTTAATATGTTGACTCAAAAATTTATAACTGCAAGGCTTAATTAAGCTGTAGATTATGTTTTGAAAGGTATAGTCAATGTAATGACTCCCTGAAGATGGAAAATAAACAATAAAAGATAATCAAAACATTTATCTATTTAATGGATTTATATAGTAGTGTTGTAAATGTTATTTAACAGATGTGTGAAGATTAATAAAATAATGCAATGATAATTTTGAACACATTCAAATCATTATTATCTAAATAGACATACAATAGCTCCCCTATGCTAATTCTTAAGACTAGAGAACACAAGTTTACACATCTATCGATTCAAACTCCTATTGTTTTTATGGATGAAGCACTGTCGTTTTTAAATAAGAAACTCTTCTGATTAGCTACATACCACAAGACTATGCTCCACTTGAAAAACGAGGAGTTAATAAAATAATGCAAGAATTCTCCAGTGTTCCATCATTTATCAAGTTAAATTATTTCATCCATTTCAATCATGTCCTAGAATGATTCTCATTGATGTTGTTGTTAGGTGCCATTGAGTCGGTACCGACTCATAGCGACCCTATGCACAACAGAATGAAACATTGCTCGATCCTGGGCCAACCTCACAATTTGTTGTCACGCTTGAGCCCATTGATGCTGCCACTTTGCCAATCCATCTTGCTGGAGGTCTTCCTCTTTTTCTCTGACTCTCCATCTTACCAAACATAATTATCTTTCTCCAGCAATTGCTCCCTCCTGACAATCTGTCCAAAGTACGAGAGACAAAGTTTGGCCATCCTGGCCTCCAAGGAGCACTCTGACTGTACTTCTTCCAACACAGATATGTTGGTTCTTTTGGCAGCCCATGGCACTTTCAATATTCTCCTCCAACACCATAACTCAAAAGCATCAATTCTTCTACGGCGTTCCTTATTCACTGTCCAGCTTTTGCATGCATATGAGGTTACTTAAAATACCATGGCTTGGGTCAGGTGCACCTTAGTCCTCAAGCTGACATGTTTGTTTTAATCATTTATTATGGAAATATGAGATATGAATGTTCTTGTGTGTTTGAGAATGTATACATACAGATAAACACACATCCAGCCACCCATTCACCTACACAGACATAATTCATGTTAAGTTTTAGCTGTCCTGTAAAATACTATGTGGAATGCATTAGCTCTATAGGATAAGCACTGAACTGTACAACACAAGGTCAGTGGTTCAAGCCTATCAACAATTTCTTGCTTCGCAAAGATTTACAGCCTCGGAAATCCTATATAGGGTCACTATGAGTCAGAACTGACAAAAAGGTACTTATTAACAACCATAATTTTCTCCCTTAAAAATACAATGAATTTCAAACTTCTTATTAAAGCAAGTTTATTATTATTTTATGAATCTCTACAACCCTTTTATGATACAAAAAAATTAAATGAGTTATAAATACAGTTTTTCAACTTCTCTAATGAATTTTAAAATGATACCTACTTGCTGTTGTTGTTAACTGTTATCATGTACATTCCAACTTATAGTGATCCTATGTAGGATTTCCTAGGAGCTGCTGGTGAGCTTGAACCACCAATCTTGCGGTTCAAATTGCCCATGGAATTTCTGAGTTTAAGCATATTGTTGTTGTAGTTGTCAAGTGCTGTCTAGTCAGGTTCTAACTCATAGCGTCCCTCTAAAGTGTTTCTGAGGAGCGGCTGGAGAGCTTGAACTGCTGACCTTAAAGTTCAAATCGACTTTGCAGTCCAGCACATAACCCACAGCTCCACATCAGGACATACTGTTGTTAAGTGCCATCAAAGTCATTCTGACTCATGGCAACCCTGTATCGGGTTTCCCAGGAGCAGCTGGTGAACTTGAACCACTGACTTTGTGGTTCAAATTAACCCATAGCAGCACACCAAAACATATTAGTAGGCAGTAAAACACAATAGTAAATACAAGTGATATAAATAGTAAATACATGTAAACGGTCATTATATCTTATTTACATGTACTTTCGAAAAGTAATTGAAAGAACTTATCAGACAGCCAGTATTTCTTAAAAATATTATTAACATCACCATTCACAGAGGTCACAAAAGGATGTTTACTCAACAATATAACTAAGATAAAGAGTAATATTAAGTCTTTTTTTTTTTTTTTTTCTCAAGTAAACAGTGAATCTGTGGAGATGGGCTAAGGAAAGGAGGTATACATTTTCTAGGCCATTCTATCCTTGTCCTGACTACACTTAGAAGGCGTCACTTCCTGATCCTGTTAACTGTGGAGAGGTGATCTGGAGAGGCACATCTTTTACCATTGCTACTTAGCTTTTTTCTCTTTGGGGCATGTGCATTGGCTACTTTTCTAACTTTCACTCACTAAGTTATCTTATTCTTAAGTGCTGTTAAGTCCATTCCAACAAATAGCAACCCTATGACCTGGTATGATGTTGTGGGTTAATGAGCTGGACTGGATGGCAAGGTCAGTTTGAACCTCAAGGTCAGTGGTTCAAGTTCAGCAACCACTCCTCAGAAACCCTATACAGAATTGCTATGAAATGGAACCAACTCAATGGCCCTTAACAACAACAAAAGAAGGAAACACCCCTTGGTCCTGTACAATCGCTGCTGGGCTTGATCCCATTGTTCTTGCAATTTTGTCAGTCCATCATGTTGGTGGTCTCCCTCTTTTTCAAGGTCCCTTCACTTTACAAACATGATGTCCCCTTCTCCAGCAATTGGTCACTCTTAATAATATGTCTGAGTTATGAGAGACGAAGTGTGACTATGTGACTATCTTGACTTCTAAGGAGCATTCTGGCTGTATTTCTTCCAACACATATTTGCTTGTTTTTCTGGCAGTCCTTTGATATTTTTCTCCAACACCAAAATTCAAATGCACTAATATTATTTTGTATTTTCTTTATTCATCACCCAAATTTCACATGCATATGAGACTATTTAAAATACTAAGGCTTGGGCTAGGCACATATTGGCTCTCAAACTGGTATCTTTGATCTTGAACACTTTAGTGGGATTTTATGGAGCATATTTGCTTAATGCAATATGTCATTTGATTTCTGGACTGCTGCTTCCTTGAGTGTTGATAGTGGATCCAAGCAAAATGAAGTCTGACAACTTCAATCTTTTCTCCATTTATCATGATGTTATTTATTGGTCCAGTGGTGAGAATTTTTGTTTTCTTTACATTGAGGTGCAATCCATACCATATATAGACTGTAGTCTTTATATCTATCAGTACGTATTCTAAGTCCTCTTCATTTTCAGCAAGCAAGGTTGTATCACCTGCATACCACAGGTTGTTAATGAGCCTTCCTCAAATCCTGGTGACATGTTCTTCTACATATAATTCGGTTTCTCAGATTATTTGCTCAGTTTACAGACTGAATAAGGATGATGAAAGAATACAATGCTGGAGCACATCTTTCCTAATTTTAAACCATTAAGTGTCCCTTTGTTCTGTTTGAAGGATTACCTCTTGTTCTATGTACAGGTTCCTCATGAGAATGATTAAGTGTTCTGGAATAATTATTCTCCAAAGTGCTGCCCACACAGTCAAAAGCCTTTGTATTGTCAATAAATCACTAGTAAATGTATTTCTTGTTTTCTCTGCTTTCAGCCAAGATCCATCTGATGTTAGCAGTTATATCCCTCATTCTACATCTTCATCTGAATCCAGTTTGAACCTCTAGCAGTTCCCTGTCAAGGTACTGTTGGAGCCATTTTTTACTTATCTTTAGAAAAATTTTATTTTCATGAGATATTGATATTGTCAGTTGAGTTCCACATTCTGTAGAGTCACATCTCTTTGGAATGGGCACTAATGTGGATCTCTTCCAAATGTTAGCCAGATCTTTCAAATTTCGTGGCATAGATGAGTGAGTGTCTCCAGTGCTACATAAGTTTGTTAAATGATTTCAATTTGTATCATGTTGCATCAGTTCCTGGAGCCTTGTTCTTTGTCAATGTCTTCAGTGCACATTGGACTTTTTCTTTTTCTTTTAGTACCACTGGATCTTCATCATATGCTACCTCAGGAAATAGTAGAACATACATCTTTTTTTGGGAGGGGTAGTGACTATTTATTCCTCCCATCTTCTTTTGACGTTTTTTTTTTTGATACTTTCTGCATCATGCAATATTTTGTCCATAGAATCTTTCAGTACTGAAAGTTGAGGCTTGAATTTTTTCCTCAGTTCTCTCAGGTTGAGGTTTGGTGAACATGTTATTTCCTTTTTGTGTTCTAATTCCAGATCTTTGCACATTTTATTATATTATTTAACTTTGTCTTCTCCAGCTGCCCTTTGGAATTTTCTGTTCAGCTCTTTTACCTCATTTCTTCCATTTGCTTTAGCGTCTCTACACTGAAAAGCAAGTTTCATAATCTCATCTGACATCCATTTTGGTCCCTTCTTTCTTTCTTGTTTATTTAATGATCTTTTGCTTTCATCTTATATGATGTTCTTGATGTCATCCCCCAACTCTTCTGGTTTGTGTCTAATGCATCATATCTCTCCTCTGAGTTTTCAGTTGGGATATGTTCAAGGTCATATTTTGGTTCTTGTGGACTTGTTTTAATTTTCTCCAGCTTCAGCCTGCACTCACATATGACCAGTTGGTGGTCTGATAGTCTGCACCTGGCCTTGTTTTGGCTGATGATATCGAACTTTTCTACCATTTCTTTTCACTGATGTAGTCAATTTGTTTTCTGTGTACTCCATCTGGTGAAGTACCTGTCATCACAATCGGCTCTACTTTTAGGAGACAGCGCTTCCCCAGTTGTATTTTAAGTGCCTTCCACTCTGAGTTGCTTATCTTCTGGCACTATATCTGACAATAAACTGGCTTTATTCATCATATTTCAATATTTAATATTATCATGCC
>NW_006408617.1:2226763-2239989 GCF_000296735.1 Chrysochloris asiatica
TCAAATGTGATACTCAAAATAGCTCTATGGTAAGAGTTGAATTTAATTTTTTTTTTTTTTTTTTTAGGATTAATGTGTCTTGATTTAGTTTCACCAAGCAAACTTTATGGCAACAATTTGAGTGTAAATAATTTATTTGAAAGGTCATTCAAAGAATTATTGTAGAAAGTGGAAAAGACAAGAGTGGCAGGAAAGCCAATAAATAAAAGTGCATGTTTCTGCTCAAAATTCAAAGGCTAAGTATTAATTGGTCAAGAAAAACTATTCATATTATATCAGAGAGAAAACATTTGTATGGTGTATTGCATATACACTTATTTATACAATGACAAAGATTTTTAACATTTGCTAAAGGTATTTATTATTTTTGATAATGAACAATACTTTTTTTCTGCCAAGTTTTGCATCAAAGCTAAGTTGCTCCTAGTCTGGAATTTTAAACAAAATCTAATTAAATCAACAATGTTCTGTGGATGGGGTTAGGCTGTTTCCTGAATGCACATTATTCTGCCGCACTGCCTGGAACAGCTCTTAGCCTTGTTTTCAGCTGACTTTTTCTCCTGACTGGCCCTTGATCACTCTTAACGATCCCCAGCTGTATCAGTTCCCTGCCTGCTTTAACCCCAATTGGCCTAGCCTCACATCTTTGCAGCTTTTGGAGGACAAACGAAGCCAAGCTGACCAGCACCTCCTTAATGCAGTATCATATAATAGGTGGTAATAGACACTTAAATCATCTCTTTTATTCTTGTCTACATGTTAACAAAATTAACAATTTTATGCATTTAAAAAAATCACGCATAAAAAATAATAATGCAGTGTACCTGTCAATCTGTATGCTACATTATGACTCTTTTCCACCCCTCTCACCCACTTCGTTATTTTTAAAGGTGTTTACAAACCTGCCAGAATAGTGCACTGGCTATGGTTTAAAGGTTGTAGGAATATGTTCAGAATTGGCTCCAGATGTGCTATGGTACTGAGGTCTGAATGTGCCCCCTTCTGTAACTGACTTATTTCTAAAGCTGACCCTTTCCCCTAGGATACCTATTTATGAAAATTATCGAGCATATTATTTGAAGTAAAGCTTAAGAGTATATCATGAACCTGAGTGTGAGAAATAAAGATGGGAGGGGGCTTGTCATATTTGTCTGTTACCTAATCACTAGAAGTTAATCAGGACCACTGTCCTATATATGTGTGTTAACATATGGACAATTTGCTGAAGTCTGAGAGGTTATGTGTAGCTAAGAAACTATTACTAAGTAAAAATCAATGCTATTTATATAGACACACCTGAATAGTGTACATCCCAGTTAATGACCACCAGTTGACTAGTTTTTGTTCAAATGATTAGTTTATACTTACATTGACACATATTCTCAAGTGTGGATTCTTATTAGGTAGTTTTTAAGCTCCAATTATTTTTATTAGAAAGAAATTACAA
This sequence comes from Chrysochloris asiatica, assembly GCF_000296735.1. Taxonomy (NCBI): domain Eukaryota; kingdom Metazoa; phylum Chordata; class Mammalia; order Afrosoricida; family Chrysochloridae; genus Chrysochloris; species Chrysochloris asiatica. The sequence goes on from NW_006408617.1 coordinate 2,228,211, forward strand.
AAAGGAAATAAAAAAACATATCCCATTACTTTCCCCAGTTCAGTACAGAGCTTTGATTTGCTAAAAGTGCATGAGCAATATAATCATAATGAAGACAGTTAATCACTTCATGATTGTCTTAAGCCACAATATTAACAACAAATACAAGACTGTAGACTTTAAAAATAAATGTTTTAAAGCAGTGTTGGATTATTCAATAAGCAAGGTAATCACAGGATTACTTGTGTTTACTTACTAATCTGTAGTGAACAACTCCACATTTTTTCCACTACATCAGAGATTCTGTTTCTAGGTCTCTTTCTCAACATCACAGCACCTTCCTACAGAATCAAAACCTATTTCAAATTTATAATCCCTATCAAACAACAACAACAACAATCATGGATGGAGTACCCAATAATCAAGTTAAGCCTGGCCTTACTTGTACTTTCTTATTAATCTGTAGTGAATAATTTCACCACAAATGTGAAACACATTAACTACAGATTAGTAACTAAACACAGGTAAGTTCGTGTTTAAACACCTTATTGGGTAATCCGATCTTGTTTTAAAGTAGAATCCATTAAATTTTCTAATAATTTATTGTCAGTATGAATAATACTAATGCAATTACCAAAATTTCATTAAACATATTTATCTGACAGAATGTTGGGGTTGATCGTTTGCCAAGTTACAACTACGTGTAACATGTTGAAGTGTTTTCCCTGGGATAGTGCTACTGTCATTCCAAAGAATTGGAAAGGTAGACCACACTTACTCCACACAAAAGAGGTTAGAAAACAAGAAGCTTGGGCATATAAAAGGATTTATTAAGCATAGATGCTCTTACTGAGAAGGTAAGAATAGGGTCCCACCTTGAGACTGAGGAGAAGCCCCAAATACAATTTGACTTTCCCTTTATATATTTTACTGTCAGAGATGTGAGCAATACTCCTGGTTCAAGTGTCCAACCAACTGATTTGAGGTATTTGTCTAAATATCCTCATTCTGTGTCTTTTTTTCCCAGTCTTTCTATGGAGTAACTTCCTTCTCCTGGCCAGGATCTCCTGATTGCTGAGTTTGGTCTAATTTTTCTACTGAGACAAACTGTATGGAGTAGGACATGAGATCCTATTTTTCTCAGGTTCTAGCTACCTAACATTGCTCTCTGAGAGAAAAGGTAACTCTAATGCTTTCGAGATCCAGACAACTCATTCTTGGCTGCTTCTTGCTGTCACAGTACATCCTATTAAGAGGTTCCCGTTCCTGATCTCTCCTATCTTATAGTTAAGGGTCATAATTAACATCTGTTGTTTGTAGAATCCTGAGTCATTGTTGTTGTTGTTAAGTGCTATTAAGTCAGTGCTGACCCACAGCAACCTTGTATAGAGTTTCCAAGGAGCTTCTGGTAAGCTTGAACCACCAACCTTATAATTCAGACTGACTTTCAGGACTACGTATTAACCCACAGCACCACACCAGGACTCCAAGAATCCTGAATAGGAAGAAACCTAAAGTGAGGTTATATTTTTGGCTGTACAAAAGCTTGGCTAGCTTGGTCTATTGCAGTTAACAGAATAAGGGTATCTATCCCTTTGGGTAAGTAGCATTTTCCTTTATACTGTCAAGATGAAGTCTCTTCCGTTTCTTCAATAAACATTTCAAAAGGGAGTTATCAGGTATCAATAAAACTTGTCTCATGGCACCTGAGAAGAGAGATTGAGTCCCTAGATTAGACATGCCCCTGTTTTGGGACTCGTAATTTGGTAACAAATGCCCCGGGGAGATGTCGGGGAATCCCCTGGAACTTCCCCACAAAGACAGATGTTCCAGGACCTCAAGTTTTCCCAGAATCATTCTGCAGACATGGTTTCCTGCCAAAGGACTTCCAAGGAGGGTCCCATCTGTCTCTCTTTCTGATCAGAGTGTCAATTCCTGGGTGTTCCACCTTCTGGAATCAGTCAGGATGTGGAACTTTTTAACTCCCACTTTGCTCGCCTTCACAACTTTGTTATAATGGTGAGAAAGACTGATCAGAAAATATCCCTTCCACGTTGCTAATTCTTCCCTGAAGAATACTAACGTATTCCTCAAGTAGTGTGATCTTGGAGAAAGTCCAATCCCAACTTAGTTCTAGCCCAAACTGTCTTCTTACATTAAAATGGGATCATAAGTGCCTTATGAGATTCCCCAAAGCCCAGCAGTCTGAGTGTTATAATGAAAGTAAAAGTGTGTAGGGGACAAGTTAGCAAGAGGGAGCAAGTATAGCATCACTAGGTTGAGTCCCTCAGCAAATCCTAGTTAGAACTGAAAGTTTGGGTGCATAGTGGAAGTAAGAGATGGTGTTGGAAAACAGCTAAAGTCAGAGAGGCACAATCAATAACTTGGACATTGTGTCTAGCAGTGTGGTGATTAAGAGTAGGGTTCCCTGGGAAAGTCACTCCCATGGTGACTCCTTCCTTTTTACCTGTCTCTGCTTTTCCCAAGTGCCCTGTGGGATCATACAGGCAGATTCAAGGGTGTTCTGGTAGAATAGATCTTATGTGGCACTCTCTTGCAGAATCCAATTTATTATAGTGTGTTAATAAAAAAAGAGGGTCTTCCTGAGGAGTCTGCAGGTCACTGCTTTAAACAGCAGCACCTCCGATAGGTTACCACTTGTGTGAGAACCTCGGTAGCTTTGGACCAGAGGGAAGAAATGACTCTTCCAACTCTGGAACCTGCTGGGAGACTCATGCATTTTTGTTGACTAATACTCTCAATAGAGTTACAAGAAGGCATTTAAAAAATGTATCAGAGGAAATTAATGTTACCCACATCCCAGATGAGAGGTAGAGTAAGCTAGCTCCACATTTCAGCACCAAAATGTCTTGATTGAAGTGGCATTGATGGAACAGTGCTACTATCCTTCCAAAGAATTAGGAAGGTGTAACACACTCCACACAAAAGAGGACAAGAAGCTCAGGCATGTGAAAAGATTTACTAAGCTTAGATGTTCTTATAGAGAGATAAGAAAGGACTTCTCCTCACAGCTGACTAGTCCTGAATACAATTTGGCTTTTCCTTTTTGTATTTTTTGGACAGGGGCTTGAGCTGTGCTCCTGGTTCAAGGTAATTTGGGGAATTTGTCTGAATATGCTTACTCTGAGTCTTATTCCTGTTTCATGACTGATTAACTTCCTTCCCCTTCATTACAGTTCCTTTTACTGTCTGCTGTCAGGATCTCATTGCTGAGGGTGGTCTAAATCTTCTGCTGAGAAAAACTGTATAGGGTGTGACATCAGAACCTCCCTTTTTTTCCTGTCTTAATCATCTAACATTTATAATGTTCTGAATTTAAATTTCACTTAGATTTTACAGGTACTGATATACCTGTACACACAGTTGCACATACCTCATATGCATAAGTTGTACAGAAATGGAGAAAATATTGAATTTGTCACAGTCTACACTATTGTGTGTGTCAATGTACATATTCACACAGTTGTACATAAGCGTATGAAATGTGGCTGTATTATGGTTTATTATGAAACTATAAGTGGTAGAATTATACAAAACTATTTACAGTGTCAGGATCCTTGGAGGCTCAGTGGTTAAGTGCCTGGCTGCTAACCAAAATGTCAGCAGTTTGAACTTATAAGAGAAAGATAAGGCAGTCAGGTTTCTTCCATAAAGATTTACAGCCTTGAAAACTCTGCAGAGAAGTTCTACTTTGTCCTATTTGGTCACTATGAGCTGCAACCAACTTGATGGCAAGGGTATGGGTACATGCAATGTTATTTTTATTGTTAAGTGCTGTTGAGTCAGTTCTGACTCATAGACACCGTATGCACTTAGAGCAAAACACTGCTTATTTCTGTGCCTTACTCCCAACAATTGTTTGAGCCAAATGTTTCTGACACTGTATCAACCTACCTTGCTGGGGATCTTCCTATTTTTCATTAACCCTGCTCTTTACCAAGCACGATGCCCTTCTCTAGGGATTGGTCCCTCTTGACAGCATATCCAAAGTATGAGGGATAAAGTCTTATCATCCTTGTGTAAAGAGTATTCTGTTTGTTCTTCTTCCAAGCCATATTTGTTAGTTCTACAGGCAGGGCATGGTACTTTAAATATTCTTCACCAACATTATAATTCAAACATAACAATTTTCCTACAGCCTTCCTCATTTATTGTCCAACTTTCAGATGCATATAAGCAACTGAAAACACCTTGGGTCAGGAACACCTTAGTCATCAAATTTATATCTCTGCTCTCGAACACTTGAAAGAGATCTTTTGCAGAATATTTGCTTAATGCAATGCATCATTTGATTTTTTTAATGCTGTTACCAAGAATATTGATTGTGGATAGAAGCAAAATGAAATCTTTGACAGCTTTAATCTTTTCTCCACTTATTATGTTATTTATTGGTCCAGTTATGAGAATTTTTGTTTTCTTTGTATTGAAATGTAATCAATATAGAATGCTGTATGTAGTCAGTAAGTTTTTAAGTCCTTTTCACTTCCAGCAAACAAGGTCGTATCATCTGCATACTGGAGACTGTTAATGAACCTTCAGCCAATGCTGATAGCATTCTTCATTTAATTCAGCTTCTCAGATTATTTGCTCAGCAAACAGATTAAGTATGGTGAAAGGATACAATCCTGGCACACTCCATTCCTGATTCTAAACTATTCAGTTTCCCATTGTTCTATCAACTGCTTCTAAATCTCTGTATAAGTTCCTCATGAGCACAATCAAATGTTCTGGAATATGGATGCATAGTTTGCAATGATCCACACATTCAAATTCCTTTGAATATTCAATAAAGAACAAGAAAACACCTTTCTGGTACTGTCAGTTATTGGCTAAGATCCATCTGACATCAGCAATGATATTTCTCTTCTGAATCTAGCTTGAATTTCAGGTAACAACCCTGTCAATGTTCTGCTTCAACCGTTTTCTCATTGTTTTCAGAAAAATTTGACTTGTATGTAACCAACCAATGCTTTAATGGTATTATTTTATGATTTCCTCATTCCACTGGGTCACCTTTCTTTGGGATGGGCACAAATATGGATTTCCTCAAGTCGGTTGACTAGGTAGCAGACTTCCAAATTTCTTGGATAGAAAAGTGAGCACCTCCACTGCTGCATCAGTTTGTGGAAACATTTCAATTTGAATTCCATGAATTCCTTGAACCTTGGTTTTTGCCAATACCTTCAGTGTAGCTTAGACTTCTTCATTCCATACCATTGGTCCTTAATCATATGCTGCCTCTTGACCCAATTATTTTTGCTGCAGTGACTCTGTGTATTTAATTGATGTATCCTGCATCAATCAATATTTTATATACTGTTATTAAGAGCCATCGAGTCGGTTCCAACTCATAGCAACCCTGTATAGGGTTTCTGAGTAGTGGCTGATGGATTTGAACCGCTGTTCTTGCAGTTCAAACTGACCTTGTGATCCAGTGCATTATGCTGCAGTGCCACACCAGGACTCATTCAATATCACAATTCAAGGCTTAAACTTTTTCTTCAGTTCTTTCAGCTTGAGAAATGTTGAGTGTTCTTCCCTTTTGTTTTTCTAACTTGATGTCTTTGCACATTTCATTATTATACTTTTTTATTTGTTTTCTTAAGCTGTCCTTTGAAATTTTCTGTTCAGCTTTTCCTTCATCATTTCTTCCAGTTGCTTAAGTTCCTCAGAACTCAAAAGAATGTTTTAGAGTCTCTTCTGCCATCCACATTTGTCTTTTCTTTCTTGTCTTTTTAATGACCTTTTGCTTTATTCATGGGTGATGTTCTTGATGTCATCTCACAGCTCTTCTGATCTTTGGTCATTTGTGTCTAATGGATCAAATTTGTTCTTGAGATGGTCTCTAAATTCAGTTCCTAAATATTCAGGGTCATATTTTTACCTTAATTGACTTGCTATTTTAATTTTCTTCTGCTTCAGCCTGAACTCATATATTAGTAATGGATGGTCTGTTTCATAGTTGGTCCATGACCTTGCTCTGGCTGATGTGATTGAGCTTCTCCAATCTTTCTTCCCACAGATGTAGTCCATTTGATTACTGTATTTTACTTTTGGAGATGCTCAGGTATAAAGCCACCTTTTATGTTGTTGAAAAAGGTATTTGAAGAGAATAAGTCATTGGTCTTGTGACATTGTATGATGGGATCTCCCGCATTGTTTCTATCACCAAGGTTATACTTTTCAACTATTTATCCTTCCTCTTTGTTTCCAAAGTTCACATATAGTCACAGTAATTATCAGTGAACTTGATTGCATATTTGATCCATTTCAGACTAAGGAAGTTGGTAGAATTGTTGCATTTCATCATCAATTGCTTCAATGGTTGGTACATACATTTAAATAATGATGGTATCAACTGGACTTCCTTGTAGGTATATGGATATTTTTGCATTGTACTTCAAGATAGAAAGTAATTTTTTTTTCTTACTATGAATGCTATGCCATTTCTCTTCAATTTGTCATAAAACAACCTGTGAATATCTGATTAAAAATGGATAATACCAGTTCATTTCAGCTCACCAATGCTTACAATATTGATGTGTATGCGTTCCATTTCATCATTTGTCAGTTTTCATACTGTAGACACTTGATGCTGGATGCTGTGTTACTGAGATTTTTCAGTATCAGCAGGGTCATCCATGGAGGACAGGTTTCAGGAGAGCTGCCAGGCTAAGATTTGGAAGAAGGAGATAGAACCCACTTCTGAATGGTTAGTCACTGAAAACATTATGAATAGCAGTGGAACACTGTCAGATATAGTGCCCTAAGATGAGCCCCTCAGGTAAGAAGCAACTAAAAGTGCTACTACGGAAGTTCTGGCTTCTCAAAGTAGAGTTGACCTTACTGACATGAAGGGAGCAAAGCTTTTGGGATCTTCATTTGCTGATGTGGCACACTCAAAATGAGAAGAAATAGCTGCAAGCATATACAGTGTACAAACACATTGGATGTGTTAAAAGTGAGTTCCAATGTTTATCTGCTCATACTCTCTGAAAAACTTTACAGATGAACTACCCTTGAACAATGTTTCCAGTCGTGTATACTCCAATCTTTTGATGCTCTGTGGATTTCTTTTGGTCCATTGAGTCTGTGAAAGAAATATAAATTGAATAATGTTATTTAATGTGCATTTATTCATTTTCTACAGTAACCAGATTTTATTTCTTGTACTTATGCTGCACTTTGATATTTATGCCATTTAACACCTCAGAGGGTTGAATCAAAATCACCAAAACCAAAGTTTAGCTTGAATTTTCCATGGAACTAGCTGGCAGAAAATTTGTCTATAATCTTATCGTTGTGATTTCACAGCTGGCTCCTCTGTGGAAGATTATCCTGTCAACACTGATTTCTGCCACTGAGTAAAAGCAGGTGGTTTTCATTTTATTTCATTTTTATTGTTGCTGTTTTTTCTTCTTACGGTTAGTAGCATCAAGGTTGTTTTGCCCCCAGTCCCTGAGAGTTTCTACTTCTGCCCACTTAAATCAGGTATTCCATGTAAAAGCACTTTAAGACCCTGAAATGCAAAGGACTATGTAAATGCAAGATTTATTCATTCACCATAAGTTGATGAAGGCCAACAATTGAACTTGCCTCCCTGAAAGGATTTTTTGCAGAAAATGGTTCAGAAAGTGCTCTTTATTCAGATCTGCCGGGGATAATGTGTCCAAAGTAAATACTCAAAAGGCCTTCCCTCTACTAAGTTCACCACCTGAATTATCCTCTCTCTGTGAAGGATTAATTTTCTAAATGCCTATGAATCTCAAACTAGAAATTGCATGGTACGAATTAATAAAGAGTTTAGCTGTAGGGCAATCAGCAACACTCTTCCAAATCAAGTTCAATACACCAACATACTTTTTTAAGGTTCTAATAGCTCACAGACTGGATTTTAAGTCACATGGGCATGTCATCATACAAATAATCTTATTAGAAAAACAATTCCCGTATTAATAAAATCTGGAGCTCTCATTGTTGAAATGATAAATGATAACCAACAATAACTTTCTGGAAACACAGCCTAAAGTTTAACTCTTCTTACCTTCTGAATACACTACTGTATTCAGTAGGTGTGGTGAGAAAGTGGACGTTACTTTTGCTTTAAGTTCAAAACTTTCTGAATATAACATCCTTAATGATTTAGGCAGAATTGAATTACCTACTTTTCCTTGCACTTCTCTCACTTCTTACTCTCACTCTTTTTATTTTTTATATTCCTTTTCTTATATAACCTCAGATGCAGTGAGCAAGTTCCATTCATCAGTTCATAACACATGATCATGTTCCATCTCTGAAAGGCTTATCTCTGTTTATTTATTAATTTTCCTCCACTCTACCTATTTTCCTTTCCTTTTTTCTTTTCCAAATAGGCACTCACTCCAATATAAAAGTAAATTTGCAAGGTACTCAATACACCAACTCCTCACTTACTGCCGCCACCACTGCCTCTCAGTTTATCATACTGTGGTGGCTTGTGTATTGCTGTGATACTTGAAACGATGCCACTGGTATGTTAAGTAACAGCAGGACTACCCATAGTGGGTAGGTTTTAGCAGAGCTTCCAGCCTAAGACAGACTAGAAAGAAGAGTTCTTCAATAAATAACATCAAGAAAAATGGAGAAAACATTGAAGTTGTCAATGACTTCATTTTGCTTGAATCCACCATTAACATTCATGGAAGCAGCAGTCAAGAAATAAAACTACACATCGCATATGAAAAATCTGTTGCAAAATACTTCTTTAAAATATTCAGGAGCAAAGATATTAACTTTACAGCCGAGGTGCACATGATCCAAGCCATAGTACATTTAATTGTCTCATATACATATGAAAGTTGGAAAGTGGATAAGGAAGGCCATAGAAGAAAGAAGAATAAATGTATTTGAATTATGGTATAGGAGAGAATATTAAAAGTAATAAAAAGTATCATGGAGTACTAGAACAACAAACAAATCTGTTTAAGAAGTACAGATTGAATGCTCCTTAGAAATCAGAATAGTGAGACTTAATCTCATATACTTTGAGCATGTCCACAGAAGAGATCAGTATCTGAAGAAGGACATCATACTTGGTAAAGTGGAGGATCAGTGAAAAAGAAGATCCCCAGCATGATTGATTCAGTGGCAGCAGCTATGGACTCAAACATTAATAATTGTGAGGACCCAGCAGTGTTTATGTAGTGCATAAACTTGACAGCACTTAACAACAGTTACATTCTGAAGGTCAGATTGTTTGTGAAATTGGAGGATAAACACATCAGATCACAAATAGAAGATGACTACGTCATTAGATAACTGCCAAACATAAGAATCACGGCCTACCAAGTTGACACATCACAGCCAGCATCACTCTCATCTTACACCTCTACACTTGTTACTGCCAGATCTACATCATTAATGTACAGAATAGTCAGCTACTAGATTTTTTTTTTATTCTCATAAATGTGAAGAGTTGAATAAGGAAAATAAATGATAAGTGAGGAAAAGATATTATCCACATTGGCATTTTTTTCATTTACCTAAACTGTTATGATACTTGTTAAGTGCCGTCGAGTCTATTCTGACCCATAGCGACCCTGTATAGGGTTTCCAAGGAGCAGCTGGTAAGCTTGAACCACCGACCATGCAGTTCAAACGGCTTTGCAGTCTGGCGCATTAACTCACAGCACTACACCAGGACTCCTTTTATTTTTGCTTTTCTATCTATTATATGCTTTTACTGTTTTCATTCAACCCCTGTTTAAGATTTCCCACTCTTGCATGTACTTCTAGTTTACTACTTCTGACTCATGCATATTTCTCCATGCACACCCTCACATTTACTTGCCCACGCTCCTATTAATGAATTGATAGATTACATCCAATTTTTTCCTAACCTTTCTCCCTCCTGGAGAGAAAAGGTGAAGTGATCACCATTGAACAAGTCTCTTTAGGAACCTAAGCAAGACTTCTCTAGAGAACATATCCAAAGGGGAGAATTGCGGGTCACATGGTAGAGATATCTGCACAATAATTTTCATTGAATATTGTAAGATATTATTACATTGGTATCTTAATTTGCATTTCTATCTTTACTAGTAGTAATTACCTATTTGCCTATGTGTCTATCTTTTTTACTATGTTTTTCTTTTCTTTTATAGGCGTTCTTTCTTTTGTGTCAAATATACTTCTGTTTTTCTTTTATTTCTTTTTTTTTTTTTATTGTGTATTAGGTGAAGGTGTACAGAGTGCATCAGTTTTTTATCCAACAAATCATGCCTGTTTTGTTTGATATAAGTGATTGAAGCCCCCACAATGTAACATCACTTTATCCATTTCCTCCTTGTGTTTGTCATTTCCATTCTTCTTCCTTTCATAACCCTTTCCTGCCTTCTGAATTGGCAAATGCTGCCATTTAATCACAAATAGTTGATTATTCTAAGGAGTGTGCATACCTCACTAGTGTTATTGTTTACCACCTTATAGACCTGTTTGAATAGAAATTGAGCCATAGAGGCAGAGGGGCAGGGAGTTCCATTCCAGACTGGAAAAGTGACTGAGGACCATAGTCTATATAGTCTAGGAGGCTCCATTAGTCTCTATCCAACCAGTAAGCCTGTTTTTGTTGTTGTTTTATGACTTTGTGTTTGGTTCCACATTTTCCTCTCATTCAATCCAGTACCTTCTAATATGATCCCTTTGAGAGCAGTTGGTAGTGGTATCTAGGCACCATCTAATTTTTCTGGTTTCAGGGTCATGGAAGCTGAAATTCTTGTAGTCCATTAGTCCTGTGAACCAACTGTTTCCTTGTGTCTTCAGTTTTCTTCATTGTTCTTTGTTCCAGATGGGAAGAGACCAATAGTTGTTCCTTCTGTTGCTACTCACCGAAGTAGGACATAAAACATGGTCTTTGTGGACTATGTTATTCCAGTTCATCTTGGTGTCCTTCAGACTATAGTTCTGAGTCCCAGGCCCAGCATTTTATTCTCTCAAGGTGTTTGGTTGACAAATGTTCTCAGTAGCTAAGAAATTTTCAGAACTTTGTCTCCTGTATGCTGTACTATATTCATGTATGCATTTAAGCCTATTGTTACTGTTGTTTGGTGCCGTCAAGTCAATTCTGACTCATAGCAACCGTATTCCGAACAGAACGAAACACTGCCAGGTCTTGTGCCATCCTAACAGTCACTGTCATGCTGGAGCCCATTACTGCTGTCACTGTGTCAATCCATCTCAGGGGGGTGGGTGGGAGGCTTCCACTTTTTTGCTGACCCTCTACTTTACCTATCATGAAGTTCTTCTCCTAGGACTGGTCTCTCCTGACAGTATGTCCAAAGTATGAGAGACAAAGTTTCATCATCCAGGCTTCCAGGGAACATTCTGGTTATACATCTTCCAATACAGATTTGTTTGTACTGTTAATATTCTTCTTCAATACAATACCTCAAATGCATCAATTCTTCTATGGTCTTCCTTAGTCATTGTCCAACTTTCATGTACATATGAGGCTACTGAAAAGAGCATGTCTTGGTCAGAAAGACTTTAATCCTCAGACATCTTTGCTCTTGAACACTTTAAAGAAGTCTTGTATAGCAGATTTGACTAATACAATATGTCATTTAATTTCTTGACTGTTGCTCCCAGGAGTGTTCACGGTAGATCCAAGCAAAATGACGTCTTTGAAAACTTCAGGATTTTCTCCTGATGTTATTTATTGGTTATCATGATGTTTTTTATTGGTCCAGTGGTAAGAATTTTTGTTTTCATTACAGTGAGGTTCAACCTGTCAACCCATACC
>NW_006408617.1:2240735-2257961 GCF_000296735.1 Chrysochloris asiatica
TTGTTCTTTGTCAATGCCTTCAGTACACTACTTCAGTACCATTTGCTCTAGATCACATGCTACTTCTTAAAATAGTTGAATATTGATCATTTCTTTTTGGTATAGTTACTCTGTGAATTCCTTCCATCTCTCCTGATGCTTTCTGCATCATTCAATATTCTGCATAATGAATCCTTCACTATTTCAAGTTGAGGCTTGGATTATTTTTTCAGTTTTTTAGCTTTAGAAATGCTAGGCATGTTCTTCCCTTTTGTTTAGAACAACTTTAGATCTTTGCACATTACATTATAATATTTGACTTTGCCTTTTCAAGCTGCCCTTTTGAAATTTTCTACTCAGTTATATTACCTCTTTATTTCTTCCATTTGCTTTAGAAACTCTATGCTGTAGTGTAAGTTTCACTGTTTCTTCTGACATCCATTTTGGTCTTTTCCTTCTTCCTTGTCTTCTTAATGACCTTTTGCTTTCTTCCTGTATGATGATCTTGATGTCATCCCATAACTCTCCTGGTTTTCAGTCATTAGCACCAAATTAGCACCAAAATAGATTAGCACCAAATCTGTTCTTGAGATGATCTCTAACTTGTGGTAGGATATGTTCAAGGTCATATTTTTGCTCTGGTGGACTGCTTTAATTTCACTCAGTTTCAGCCTGAATTTGCATATACGCAACTGATAGTCTGTTTCACAGTCTGCCCATAGTCTTGTTCTGGCTGATGATATGAAGCATTTCCACCATCCCTTTCCACAGTAGTTAATTTGATTTCTGTTTATTTCATCTTGTGAGGCTCATATGTATAATTATCTCTTATGTTGTTTAATAAAGGATTTGCAGTGAAGTCACTGGTGTTGCAAAATTCTATCATTTGATCTGCAGCATCATTTCTATCACCAAAGTCATGTTTTCCAAAGATTGATTATTCTCTTGTTTCCAACCGTTGCATTCCAATCACCAGTATTTATCAGTACATCTTGATTGCATGTTTACTCAATTTCAGAGTGAAGAAGTTATTAGATTTCTTCAATTTCATCATTGCTGACTTTAATAGTTGATACATGAAATTGAAGAATAGTGGTATTGTCTGGTCTTTCCTTTTAGGCGTATGGATGTTATCCTATCACAGACAACATTACCCTTCAAGATAGATCTTGAAACGTTCTTTTTTATGATTAATATGATGCCATTTTTCTCCAATTTGTTGGCCCCAGCATAGTAAACAATGTGATTATCAGATTCAAAATGCTCAATACCAGTCAGTCCATTTCAGCTTACGGATGCCTGGAATATCAATGTTTATCTGTTCCTTTTCATTTTTGACAACTTTTAATTTTCCTAGTTTCAGATTTCATATATTCCATGTTCCAATTATTGATGGATGTTTGCAGAAGCTTTCCTTATTTTAAGTTGTATCTCTCAGCAAATATGAAGGTTCCAGACGATTTTCTTCATTTGCATCATCATGGTCAACTCTACTTGGAGAAGGCAATTTTTCCCTGGTCTTGTTTTGAGTGCTTTCCAACCTAAGTGGCTCATCTTCTGACATTATACCTGACAATATTCTGATGCTTTTCATCACATTTCAATATTCAATTACTATCTGACAGTGTTTCATTGCTATACATTAGCTTTTCAGTGGGTTATCATTTGAAAATAGTCTGACTCTCCTTCCTCTGTCTGAAGCCGAAACCTGTCCACCATGGATGACACTGCCAGCATTCAAAATTCAAAATACCAATAGCATAACATCATATCAAACTGCAAGCCACCACAGAGTGTCAAAATGACAGATGATATTTCAGTATAGGTAAATAAATATGTAGAAATATTATCTAATAACATAGATAGTATGTATTTCAGTATATATGGCCCATTATCCTTCCCACACCTGTTTAGCTAAATAGACTCCATGTTGTGTTTTGGGAGATGTACATAAGGAATTCTTCTGCATTTCAATTGCATAGATTATTTTCCTATTTGGTCATGACTCTACATTAAACATGAAAGCTTCAAATCGGGTTAATATTGTTTTACTATAATTAATTTCAAATCATGGAAATTTAATTTGTACATATTTTCTCTATTCTATTTGGATCTGCTATTTCAAGTCTTTTGTTTGGGGTCTTTCATTCTAGCACAAGGCCATTACTTCAAACTTACCAGTTGCTTCTTGTAAACCTTAGACATGGCCACTAGGAGTTGGAACAGACTCAAGAGCACTTAACAACGACATTCTAGCACTAACCATTGACTTCTTTTAAATGTTTTATTAACACTTGCAATAAATACTTGTAAGTTAATTTGTCAGAAAAGCAATTTGTTAGTAAATTAAATATCATGGAGTGGGTATTGAGTCTAAACTGTATAAAATATCTTTCCTCATTTTTTATTTAACACTTTTCTGCTTACATCTCTCTCTATATATATATTTCTAAATTATAAAAGTTTACATTATTTGAGAGTAAGTTTGTGAGGACACAAGGGACTTATTTTCAAAAACATTTTATAAAATGATTTTATGAATGATTTCATTTTTTGACACTATTTCTTTAATAATATCAGAATTACTCAACCAGTGGGGACTATAATCCATCTGAGAAATTTTACATTCTTAAATATCTTACCTCTGGTAGTGTAGTGGTTACCACTCGGGCTGCTATCCTCAGGGTCAGCAGTTCAAAACTACCAGTGGTTCTGCAGGAGAAAGATGAGACTTTCTGCTCCCATAAAGATTTACAGCCTCGGAAACCCTGTGCAGGGTCGCTATGAGTTGGAACCGACTCCAGGGTACATAACAACAACAACAATTATCTAAACTAAAACAAAACAGATTTTGTGACAGTTATTCTGAAAGTGAGATTTGCCCTTTCATTATGATAGTTGTAGCAGGGTAGTAGAGTGTGATCCATGTGTAGTATGCCCCTAAACTTGATAGCTTCCCATTATTTCCCTGATATTAGAGGTGGAGAAGAGTGGGAAGGACATATGACTGAATATAGAATATTAGGAAGTTTAGGAGAAGAAGATTCTGACTCAGTTTCAAGTGAACATGTAGTTTGAGTGATTTTCCCAATCCATGCGTATGTATGTGCTTTGATCTTTCTAAACACCATCACATGGAATGCCCTTGTGATAAATAACATACGTGTACAAAAAAGTTACCTGGGATGAGGGGTGTGAATCATAACTCTGGAATACAACAAAGCTAACTGGTCCACGTAGTAGTGAACTTATGACCTTGGATTCATTAGCTATGTGTTCTCACCAATTGCATAACCAGTCATGGACATATACATGTACATAGCAGAAGTGTGATCTGCTGAATTTCAATGCCACTTCACTGTCAAAATTCAATGATAGAAATTAGCCAGACTATTCTGTGTACTAGAGGACATAAAAGAGGGCTAGCAATACAAAGAATCAGGATCTGATCATTCTCAAACATTTCAGTTCATGAACATGACATTGAATATTAGCAGATTCGGCACTTAAAATGTTATATGATTTGGGGTTTATTATGAGTTCTTTATTTAAATTTACTTTGTATTTTATGATTCTGTATCATTCATGAATCGTGACTGAGAATTCATCAAGAAAGATAAATTTTTGTTTATAATATAAAATTGTTCTTGAGTAGTTTTGTTTTGTTTACAAATTTGTAAATTAAGGGGTTCTAGAAACTACTAAGAAATAATCAATATAAGTATAATATTACATTATGATATTTTCTACATGATATAAATATAAAATAATTTGAAATCAATATATTTATTGAAAACTCAATATCATCTCCAATTCTGGTAAATGAAATGGAATTAAATTACTTGACACAAAGAAAAACACAATTTTATAAAACCTATTGTTGAGCAATACCAGAATATCTTCTAGAAAAATATGATATAATATGCTATGAGAATAATTGTACTTTCCATAAGATGCATTTAATAATAGTGACTTAGAAGAAAAGGTTATTTGGGAATGATATCTATTATAGAACATATTTTTCAAATATTGTAAGGTAGATTGGCATCTTGGCATATTAAAGGCTAATAAAAACTGTGAAACTTTCAGGAGATGTTTCAATATATTATAACACCTCTGTTAACTGAAGCATCTATGAAATCAGTAATTCTGACTAAAACCAGAGTTAAATCTGGTTGAATCACATTGCAAAAAAGCACTTATCTAAGACAAAATATCAATCATCAGGTGATAATTGGTACATGTGATTTAATTTAGTAGTTTTGTTTTTGATTTTTATTGGCTGTAGACCACTTTCCTGGTGTGGCACTGTAGGATAAGCACTCGGCTATATAGTTAGTTTGAACTTCCATGTCGGTGATTCAGACTCACCAATCATTCCTCAGAAACCCTATGCAGGAACTGACTTTATGGCATTTAACAACAGGCCATTTTCTTGATTATGTAAGCACCTTTTCTTACTTCATATTTGTATTGCCCTTTCTCTAAGATTCAAGAATAAAAGATCACATCGCAGTTAGAGGAGTCTAAAGAAGTCATATCTACCTGTAACTGTGAGTTAATGTATTCAAATCCAAATCCAAATTGAAGAAAACCTTTTAGATAATTGCAATATTGTATGAAACAGAAGTCTAAATATGATATTTTATTTGGGAATTTTTGAAACTGAATTTTCAGATGCTCAAAATGTCTCTAGAGCATCTAGACATTTTAACGCTTAGTGCTGAATTAGAGGAACTTATGCACATAGCACAATTAGTATAAATTGTCAACTATATTATTTTATTTCTTTGTGTGTACATAACTGATTAGGATACATAAATTTCTATATGGAATACAAATGAAAAGGTTGATGACCAAACAATGTAAACACATGAAAGTCGAGAAAATTAACAGTAGATGACATTGAAAATTTGTTATTTTGCTTTATATTTAGTACTGTTCTCTTTCAAATCCTTTTTGTTTGTCGCTTTTGAGGCTTGGAGGTTTGAGGCAAGAAAAATCATGAACTAGAGGTGTGAGAATTCAGATAGCAGTTAATTAGTTGAGTTAGACTGTTAACACGAACATAATGGATTTTCAGCTTTCTCTCTTTTTTATCCTCTGACTTCAGGCAATTATACACCAGCATTTCTTGAACAAGTTATTGTACATGATTTAAGAAAACAGACTGCTTGCACACTTAAGCCCAATCTAATTAATTCAATTTATTGAAATTGTTTATTCATTTTAAATCCAATTGAGCCTACTATGACTATTATGGAGCTCATTCATCTATTATTATCTTTGGTATTGAAGTAATTCAGCTTCTCCTTGCCCCAGCCCCCTCTTTGGTGCTAGAAGAAAACTTGTATAATAAAAAATACATAATTAAAAAGCACTAACTTTATAAAAGATAGATTATATCTATGGATCCTTACCTATATGGCTAGCAAGTAAGCAAATACAAAGGAATTCAAAAAGTTTGTGGAAAATAGAATTGAAAGATAATGAAATTTTTCCATGAACTTTTTGAAGTCATCATACATAAAAGCCTGGAGTCCTGGTATGGTGCTGTGGGTAAATGCGCTGGATTGCAAAGTCATTTGAACTACAAGGTTGGTGGTTCAAGCTCACCAGCTGCTCCTTGGAAACCCTATAAAGGGTCTCTATGGGTCAAAATTGACTCGATGGTACTTAACAACAATATATAAAAGCCAAAACTGGTTTAGCAAATTAATATTGTATGCTTTCTGGGTAAAGATTCTCTTTAACATTCATGAGAATGTGCTGTGGGTTGTAAAGTCGGTTTGAACCTCAAGGTCAGTAGTTCAAATTCACCAGCTGCTCCTTAAAACCCTATACAGAGTTGCTGTGGGTCGGAACTGACTGGAAGGAGTTTAACAACAGCAGTAGTGACTATTCAAGTCCTACTGTGGTGCTGTAGGATCAGCACTGGACTGCTAACAGAAAGGTTGGAAGTTTAAACCCACCAGCTACTCTTTGGATATCCTATACAGGGTAGGTATAAGCTGGAACTGACTCTATGGCACTTAAAAACAACAACCTATATGGTGCTTAAAATAAGTTACATATGGAAATAACATTTGATGCAACATATTATTATTTAATTTTTACTTTTATTTTGAACATTCAAAAAACTCAAATCTGGAAACTGTGTTAAATAAGTTTTCTTAAATACAATAGAGTACATGTGGAAGATTTTTATGACACAGTTTCTATTTTCTCCTATCCTGGAAATATGAATATGAAAGTTTGTTGATTTTTGACACATGTACTCTTAAACCCAAGAGAATAATTCCTTAATTGAATTTATCCATTGTATTTCTGAATTGCAAAGCACTTCCCCATTCAAGCCCCTTTGCATACAAAAGGATATTGTTATAACCTAGGCCTAGGGTTGACAATGAAAGTGATGCCCTAAGATTCCTGAATGTTGGGGCATCTAAGGCTTCTAAAACAATTAAGTTTGAAACCATTCATTTGTTCAACTTAAAATATATATATATATAATCTAAACTTCTATAAAAGAACTCTGGTGGCATAACAACTTACCAGTTGGCTGCTAACCGCAAGGTTGGCAGTTCAAATTTACCAACTGCTCCATGGAAGAAATATGAGGCTTTCTACTCCCTTAAAGATTTATAGCCTCTGAAACCCTATCCAGAGTTGCTATGAATTGGAAACACCACCACCACCAAACTTTTACAATTTGGTATAGAAGAAGAAGAAATAATTTGAAGCACTATTCCAGAAGAATATACAGTATAACTAGGGAGATTTGTTAATATTTTTGCTAGTTGCCCTTGAGTAGGTTCCAACTATAGCAATCCTATGTACAGAAGAATGAACTACTGGCTGGTCCTGCAGTATCCTCACAGTAGTTGATGTGTTTGAGCCCATGGTTGCAGCCACCACACTATTCCATTTCTTTGAGTGTCTTCCTCTTTTTCGTTAATGCTCTACTAAGCACAATGTGCTTCTCTAAGACCAGGTCCCTCTTGATAGCATGTCCAAAATACATGAGACAGTGAAGACTTGCCATCCTCACTTTCAAGATTTCTTACTGAATGTGGGAGAAAAATTATATATATATATATAATTATCCTGTTTATTGTATTTGGGTAACCTTTTTATTTATCCTGAAGTAAAGAGTTTATGATCACTCTCTTTTCTCTCTTTTTCTTTGGTTACTTCCTGAAGTGAGTAAAGAATTTATGATTGCTCTCTTTTTCTTTTCCTAAAGTAGGAATGCATATTTTAAAAATTTGAACTAGCCAACCAGGTAAGGGAAAAGATTGTGCGGTCAAAACCCTAGCCAATAGGGTGAGACACAGCCTTGAGACTAGTGTCAGGAATTAGAAACCCGAGTGGACTGTCTACTTGGTGTGCTCGCTGGCCTGTTCCTGTATGTACGGCTATGAGCACACACCCTTTTGCAGGAGTAAATTTTACTTTGCCAAGGTAATTTAGTCTCACTGAGTGTCTTTTATGCGACATTGGGATTCATTTCTAACACTGGACTTCTTCCAACTAAGATTTATTAATTCTTCTGGTCATTTTTGTTGTTGTAGGTGCCATCAAGTTGATCCTGACTCATAGCACAAAAAAACAAAATACTGTCTGGACCTGCACTATCCACAAAATTATTATTTTTGATCCAATTGTTGCTGCTACTGTGTCATTCAGTCTCATTGAAGGTATTCCTCTTTTTCATTGACCCTCCACTTTAGCAAGCATGATAGCCTTCTCAAGGGACTGGTCCTTCCTGACAACCTGTCCTAAGTACAAGAAACAGAGTCTCCCCATTTTGCTTTGGTGAGAAATAACTCTTGTGGGCATGGTCCATCTTCAGGAATTCATGAGGTTGCTAGACCTGGCAGACAGATTGTTGAAACAAGCAGGCTGTTCTAGGAAGAAGAAATTTAAATAAGAATACAGCCATTATTCAAAATGGGCAAGCAATTTTGACTTCAATGTAGTGGGGGAGAGAAAATGGGATGTGCCACAGAATTGTATATGGGGAACTGGAACTGGAGGAGGGGCTTTTTGGAGACAAGAATAAAAACCATTATGGAGGGCCTTGTGGTGCATCTGCCCATGTCTACTGGGTTGGATGCCTGATTTTGAAAAATTAAATAAAGAAAATTTCTCTCTTGCTAAAATGAGTACAGACTGTATTACTTGAGAGTTTGTCAGTATAGACAACATTTCTCACAAATTTGGGGGCTCATCTGGGATTTTCTGCCCACTTGCAGTAGCAGCCCTAGTGAAAAAGGAGATGCCTCCAGCCTTGGTTTTGGCAGCCTAAATCACAGGGTTGATTGCCATGACTGTTAAAAGATAATCAGAATTAGCAAGAGAGATGTGGAGGGCTGAGAAGAAAGTAACCGTGGTTACCAGACAATCTGTGCACAGACCAGGGCAGGAAAATTGGACTGTAAGTATTGCCCTGATGGTCAGGCATTTTGGGGGGTCATTGTGTGACTGAAGCACATCTTGAATGCAAAGCGAGCATGGAATCCCAATCTGGTTGGAGGCAGACAAAGTGAAATCTCAGGGTTGTATGCAAGAAATCTCCATGAGTACACAAACATGGGGAAATTTTGGGAGATTGAGTATGCAAGGGAACTCAGACACCAAGACCAAAAGAAAATGGGGACCAGAATTCTAGGCCTAGGGAAGAAGGGAGCAGAAGAGACACCCACAGACATTCCTCCTGTCAGTCCTTTGGGGAGAATGTTGAGTGCTTGGGGGACAATCCCTGAATCCAAGAAAAAGATAAAAATATTGTCATTTTATTTGGCCAAAAGAACCAATCCATTCACCATCCATATTCTGACCTCAATTTGGTTTCAGTGAGGACTGGGTTAGCCAGGCCCTAGTCCTTCTCAGCCTTCTCAGCCTTCTCAGGAGACAGTCTATGCTTTTTCTTGGTCAGTAGGGGGAGTGGAATCAGTTCATAAGATGTTCTCCCTTAAAGGCAGAAACCAAGACAAAAAGATTGAGGGATGGAGTGAGAAACCCATTGCTGAACTGTTAAGAGAAGCTCAAAAAGTTTTTGTAAGGAGAGAGGAGGGAAAAACAGAGGCAGAAAGCCAGAATCATGGTATCTACTGTGAATAAAATAGTAAGTAAGAGGCTAGAACAAGACCCCTTCTATAGGGAAGTGGAACAGTGATAACAGTGTTAGTCCTCTTCAGAGGAAAGGGAGGAGGGGACTGGGCCAGGTCCCCAAACCCACCAGTGGATGAATGTTGTGGGAAGACAGGCCATTTCAAAAGAGAATGTCCAGAGATAACGAAGCAAAGGAAAAACAATTCCCCTCATGAAACTAGAAATTAACTTTTGAATCTTTTGTAACAGTACCTAATTGTAAAATTGGGTTAGGATTAGAGAGGATGAGGGACTGATGAAGGTAAATAGGAGACCTCTGACTGAAGAGGAGAAAGGAAAGATTGACTTGTGGATATGGTTTAAAGAAGGCAATAGGGGAGAGCTTGGGAGTGGAAAACAAAGAAAGAAAGGAAGGAAGGAAGAAAACCGGGGAGGTGGTCCATAAAAGACAATACCCTACCCCCTTAGAAAGGAGAAGGGTCTGCAGCCAGTAATGAAGGGCCTAGTGATTATTTTTGTTCAGTTTGGTAGTTTTCAAATATAATTCTTACACAGAATATATAAGTTTATAATGCAAAATTCTGAGTTTGCACATTCAAGGTGAAACATAAATATGAATCGGGCACTGAAAAGTTGTTTGTTCTGTTTTAATATCTTTGACATTCTTTCTGCAGTAAAATGGTATGAATTAATCCATTTAAAATGTTGTTAAGGATTTGTTTGACTGGTGTGATAATAATTTTCAAAATTGTACATTGCTCCAGGCTTTATTTGTGTGTTTATTTTTTATTTGTATTAATGTTTCATATCTGAGAACATAATACTATTTAAAAGGTTTTTGGTGTGCCAGTACTCTTTTTGAATTGAAAACATTTTTTTGTTAAAATTTGGGCCACCCTCTATGTATGCATTTCGTCTTGTTAAGGGGAGGAATAGGATATTGTACTGTAGATGTGAGTATTGATAGCTTCAGTTCATTTGACAAGGTTATAATGTTAATGTATGTTTAATTGGCATTCCTGTTTGAGAAGCTTTTAAGTGAAGTGCTGTATTCATGCATTAAGATGACAGAGCCAGTAATGTTTCTTTTAGTTTGAGGAAATGGACAGAGTGTCATAGAATATATTATCCCTGAATATCTTCATGTTAATCCTCTCAATTTTTGAAACCGAAGGGTCGAATGGTATTCAGTGCTAAAGAAGAGCCAGCCATAGGCTCCCCTACCTGGGATTCCTGAGATGCTACATGCAGGCCCTTTCTGCTTTGCTAACCTTCAGGTTAAAAGGACCCTTGGTCCAAACCTATTCCTTCGGATTCATCATTCATCACTTCCGACCAGGAGACTTGGTGCTAATTTAGAGCTGGAAACAGGACAGACTCCAGCCAGACTGGGAGGGCCCTTACCAGGTGTGGTTGACCAATGAGACAGCTGTTCAGACAGTGGAAAAGGAGTTGACTCATTTTAGTTGAGTCATATTAGTCCCGTCAAGTTGCAGCTTCTCAGTAAACCTGGTAGAATTAGGGGCATAGAATAAGTCAAAGCAAAAGTACACTTCAAAGACAGAAGCAAGTCTGTCTCTTAAAGTGGAGAAGACCCTTTGGAATTGGGGTGCACTGGGGCTTATAAAGGTATGGGGTCTCTTCCTCTTAAGAGTGGGCTAAACATATTGATTAGGAGGACTGGTATGTTGAATATTTATCAGTTTTTAGTAAAGAGGTGCAGGCTTATTGGAAATGGAGTGCTTTCTTCATGGGTTGTGTGCCTGTGGCCAACTGTTTCTATTAGGGTTTCAGGTCGTGATGTCTTCTTCTTTGTCTCCAGGCTGTTCTTTTCAGTGTTACTATTCTTGTTGGACTAGAGATTCCTTCCATTTTACTTAATCCCTGTTTAGTACGAGGGGACTCATGGTAAAGGAGTGAATATGAAACCAGAGTAAGAGGGGCCTAGGGCCCAGGGGTTCTAATCTGTCCCTGACAAGATGGGGTTTGGAAGCTAATATGACTAAAATGTATCATTACCGTGGGGGAGGTACAAAGGGCTTTTGCCTATGAACAGCCAATAAGGTTGATAGTAGATGTAACTATGACATCTTTTCCTCAAACCATCAAATTAGGTATTTGCTTAATTTTCTCCTGTGGGAAATTGGAGGACCCAGTGCTTATCTCAATTATAGCGAGCCAAGAGTAGCAATCCTAGTCTATGGAATGGGTGCCCACATCCCTAGATGGGACCCTGTGAATCGATTTGTATTCCAATTCATCACTTCCCTGACTTCAGAGCCAAATCCAGACCTTTTCCCTGTTACTCCCTATAAGGAAATCTTTAAAAGTGACCTGAAAAAGTAGAAGAGATTGAGGTAAAAGACCTAAGACAAACATTAGAAATAGAAACAGAATATAGGAGTGTGAACACTTGGGTACAATGGGTTAAATATTTAGTGCAAGCTCTCAATAAAAATGACTGCCATGTTTGCATAGTTGATAAACCACAGGCACAGGTAATGCCCTTTTCCCTTGGTTGTTCTTCGGACATGTACTGCAGGTTGACTCTGAACTGTGACAAGGATACTTGGGGAAATGAAACTTGTAAGAGCTTGTCAAAGACAATTCCTTCATTCTCCATAGGAATAATGAACCACTCTTCTTGTCTTTAAAGGCAGGGAGCAGACTTTACAGCGCCTGTAGGAGAATTGACAACTTACACCCATGTCCAAAATGTCACTGGTGAACCTAGCAGTGTACTATTTGGTCCTCAGAATATTGTGGAAAAAGGATTGTCCGAGATTTGCTGCTGTCCCATTGAACATGCACATTGGTCTAGCTTGCAATTCCCTTCACCCTAGCGTTCTGCAACGAACCTGAGCAACATGAGAAATCTCGAGCCCAGAGATCTCCCCCTGGATCTCTTGATCCATGGGTTTAATATGCCTTACAAGGGGGAGCTAGCCAGTTATGCCACTAGCCAGATGTCTTAGGAAGCAATAGCACTAGACGTGATGCTAGCTTTTAAAAGGGAGGGAGGTGTATGTGTAATATGGGGAGCTAAGTGTGGTATCCCTAACAACACAGCTCCTGATAAAATTGTCACACAGGTCCTGCCAGAATTAAGCAGCATAGCTAATAAATGGGCAGAAAACACTGGAATTAACTGACTGGTTAGAGGGGTGGTTTAGAAAAAGGAAAACATATAGCCGCCTCAATCTTCACTTTTCTCATATTGTTGTTGTTGTTAAATGCCGTCGAGTCAGTTCTGACCCATTGTTGTTGCTGTGTGCGGTGGAGTCGGTTCCGACTCATAGCGACCCTGTATAGGGTTTCTGAGGCTGTAAATCTTTACGGGAGCAGAAAGCCTCATCTTTCTCCCGGGAAACAGCTGGTAGTTAGTTTCAAACTGCTGACCTTGCGGTTCGCAGCCCGATTCGTAGCCACTACGCCACCAAAGCTCCTTTAGCGACCCTGTATAGGGTTTCAGAGTAGTGACTGCTGAGCTTGAACCGCTGACCTTACAATTCAAACGGCTTTGCAGTCTGGTGCATTAACCCACAGCGCCAATTTAAACAGATAATGGATGTTCTGTCATGCCCTGAGTTTGAAGACTAGTGCAGAATCGGAGGAAGTCAGCATTTGGCTCCGTGAGTGGAATTCGTTGCAATGGCTCCACACCTAAAAAAATTGTAAGCTTCTGAGGGAGAAAGAACAAAGGGGGAATGGGATAAAAAGTTTCATCTGAAAGGAGAGCAGCTTCTGGAGTTTCCTAGAGCTGGATGTTGTTGTTGTTAGGTGCCATGTAGTCAATATCAACTCATAGCCACTTAATGCACAGTAGAACGAAACACTGCCCAATCCTGGGCCAACCTCACTATTGTTGCCACGCTTGAGCCCATTGATGCTACCACTTTGCCAATCCATCTCGCTGGGGGTCTGCCTCTTTTTCTCTGACTCTCCACCTTACCAAACATGATATCCTTCTCCAGCGACTGCTCCCTCCTGACAATATGTCCGAATTATGAGAGGCAAAGTTTGGCCATCCTGGCCTCCAAGGAGCACTTTGGCTGCACTTCTTCCAGCACACATCTGTTGGTTCTTTTGGCAGCCCATGGCACTTTCAATATTCTCCTCCAACACCATAACTCAAAAGCATCAATTCTTCTACGGTTTTCCTTATTCACTGTCCAGCTTTCGCATGCATATGAGGTTATTGAAAATACCATGGCTTGGGTCTAGTGCACCTTAGTCTTCAAGCTGACATCTTTGGTATTCTGGCATAGCTTCCAGAATCACAGGAACTCACAAGCCACCCCAGTAAGACAAAGTGACAGATATGTGTTGGATAGAAAAGATAGATCTAAGGCTAGGGCCTACTGGAATCCACCCTGTCAGAGGGCCAAGGCCATATGCATGTCAATGGGCTTAGTCCTGGGTGGAGGGTTTTAAATGTTAATGTGTTTGATTACATTATAGATATTGGCTTCTCCTGCTTATTATTGTAAAATAAAATGTTGTAAAATGTGTAATACGAATATTGGGAATTATGATTACAGAAAGTTTGTAAGCTGGTTTTTGGCCTATACTTGATTGGATTCATTAGAACTTTAAGGTGGACTCTTGAGCCAGAACTTGAGTTGATACATTTGCATTTGAAAAGATATGCACACCCACCAAGAACTGGAAGATTTGTGAGTTGTTTTTTTTTTTTTTTTTTTTAAAAAGGCAGACAGTTTGGCATTTTGAGTTTTAGAGGCTTCTAGGCAAGGAAAGTTGTCCCATCAACTTGACCTAGCTTGGATGGCTAGGGTTGTTGAGCTGACTAGAAGCTGACCAGATGAATATGAAGATGTTTAACATTCTGAGCAAGCATCACTTGCTACAATTTAATGGACTGGACTTTTGCTTATTGATGCAGTTCCTAAAAATTCCAATCAGTAATTAAAGTCTCTTCAGATCAAGGAACATGCATGTCTTCTCAGTGTATTAGATTGACATCACAAATTTTCATGGGTGCACTTGGTTTTAGAATGAGGGGTCAAGGGAAAATCTCCACTGACTAGTTTTGCTGTTTTCCAGATGTGTCTGGTGAAAGGGAGTACTGAATGATGCTGATAAGATTGTATTATTTCGTGAGCTAAGTCCAACCATGTTCAATAGACTCCTGTGAACCCAGGTAGAGACCTTGTTGGTCAGCAGTATGGCAAGACCTGGGGACTCCTGGACCCAGAATCAGTGGCACAGAGGACTAGAGTGGAGAGTGAAGCATCCAGCTGATAAGAAGAGAGGGCATATCACAAGAACACCCAAACTTGCAGATAATAGCCACTTGACCTGGCTGCAATGGCTGGATGATCGAAACTCAGCTAAAGGAAAAAAAAGTAATCTGCTACAATTTGAGGAACTTGACCTACACCTATGGATGCAGTAGCTCAAAAGTGGGAACAAATCTTTACAGTGAGGATCATTCCCACCTCCTTGATACATATGGTAGACAAGGATGGGCAACTTGGACATTGTCTACCCAAAATGGGGGTCTACAAAGGCAAGAAATGACTGGCTTACAAGCTTTCAAGAGGGAGCCCACATCCAGAGAGTGTGGAGGAAGGTAGAATCTCCACTGAGTAGTATCCAATCTGTCTGGGTGGGGCTGATGAAAGGAAGTGGGAATAGGACTCCTGTGGTACAGTAGTGAATAATTGCTATCATGACTGACTGTGACGGTTGGAGATGTAAAGGTAGATGTTTTGTAGCAAGAGGAGGGGAGTGGTTGACTTTCCAGTCTAGGAGCGGAGGTCCCTGGGACCATCAAGGTAGAAGAGAGGAATGCAGGGACCTACCCAGAGAAACAGTGATGTCAGAGATGGAAGCAGAGATGACGACATGGAGAGACCGAGTGGTTGGGGACTCTAGACCCAGAGTGAGAAGTCTGTGTGCTGATGACCGAGGGGCAGGTTTACAGGGTATAACATTTGGTTGTTTGATAATGCATGTAGGGGTTTGTAAACAAGTCAATGAAACGATGTACGATGTACGATAGGATGAATGTAAAGCTAATGTTCTCCCATGTAAACTATCACGTAATTCACAATTAAACATTAAAAAAAAAAAGAAAATATTGTATTATTTCAATTGTAGCATTGCTTGTGATGGTCAGAACTGTAATTGTAGAAGATATGTTGCCAAAAGGAGGGAATAGTTAATTTTCTTTTCAGGAACGGACTATCCCAGGACATCAAGAAGGAAGGGCATGAGTGGAGCTTGGGATCCTATCTGAAGAAGCAGCAACAGCAGAGATGGTGGCAGAAGTGGTGACGTGGAGCAGCTCTGCACTCTAGGCCCATGGACTGAATGAGGCTGTGTGCCTGTGGGCTGGAGATTGGCTTTTGGACAATTATGTATGCATCAAGTATTTATGATTTGTTCATTTGTAATATATAAGGAGAAAATGGGGCCAGTGCATTTTCGGTTGTATGTATTTTAGTTATATTATGTCAGGCTTAAGTATGATGGCTCCTAACAACAACAACCAAGTATGATGCAACCTAACATAGGCATAGTTAGCTGTACTCTTAGGGAAATTGAGAAATGATTCACTTTATGAGGATTTAAAATGAATGAATGAAGATGAGACCAATAAATATAAACAGAAAAGAAGAGGATTTGTGAGAAATAACTTGTGGGCATGGTCCATCTTCAGGAATTCATGAGATTTCCAGACCTGGTAGACAGATTGTTGATATAAGCAGGCTGTTCTAGGACTGTTGTTATGTGCCGTGGAGTTGGTTCCAACTCATAGCAACCCTGTACAGTCTATAAATATTTACAGGAGTAGAAAGCCTCATCTTACTCCCGCGGAGCAGCTGGTAGTTTCGAACTGCTGAACTTGTGATAAGAATACATCCATTAAGACCATAGGCAAGCCATTTTGGCTTTAATGGGGGGATGGAAAATGGGATGTGCCATAGAATTGTATATGGAGAACTAGAACTGTAGGAGGGGCTTTTGGAGATAAGAATAAAAACCTTTGTGGCAGGCCATGTGGCACATCTGCCCATGTCTACTGGGTTGGGCGCACGATTTTGCAAAATCTAATAAAGAAAACCTCACTCTTGCTAAAATGAGTACAGATTGTATTACTTGAACATTTGTCAGTATAGACAACGTTTCTCACACTTCTAAGGGTCATTCTGGTTGTACTTCTTCCAAGACAGATCTGTTACTTCATCTGGCAGTCCATGGTAATTTCAATATTCTTCACAAACACAATAATTCATATACATTGATTCTTCTACAGTCTTCCTTATTCACTGTTCAATTTTCACATGCCCATGATGCTATTGAAAATATCATGGCTTGGGCCAGCTGTACCTTGGTCCTTAAAGTAACATCTTTGCCTTTCAACATTTTAAGAAGGTTTTTTGCAGCAGATTTACCCAATACTTTGGTTGATTGTGGATCCAAACAAAATGAAGTATTTGACAACTTCAATCTCTTCTCCATTTAACATGGTGTTATTTATTGATTCAGTTGTGAGTATTTTTGTTTTCTGTACATTGAGGTGCAATCAATAATATGTAGAAGCCTATAGTCTGATTTTCATCAATTAAGTGCTTCAAAACCTCTTTCAACCAGTAAGGTTGGGTCATCTGCATATTGCATGCTGTTAATGAGTCTTCCTCCAATCCTGATGCTGCACTCTTGTTCATTTAATACAGATTTTCAGGTCATTTACCAGCATACAGATTGAATCAGTGTGGGGAAAGGATACAATCCTGACACACAGCCTCCTGATTTTAAACTATTCAGTATCCGCTTGTTCTGTTCTAACAACTGCCTCTCGTTTTATGCACAGGTTCCTAATGAGCACAGTTAAGTGTACCAGAATACCCATTCTTTGAAACGTTATCCATAGTTTGTAATGATTCACACTATCAAATGACTTTGCATAATCAATGAACCACAAGTAAACACCTTTCTAGTAGTCTCTGTTTTCAGCCAAGATAAATCTAAATTTAGTAGTGATATCTTTCTTTCCAAGTCCTTTTCTGAATCTGGTTTGAATCTCTTGCAGTTCCCTGTCAATATGCTGCTGCAACCATTTTTAAATTACCTTCAGAAAGGAAATTGTTGTTGTTATGAGGG
>NW_006408617.1:2259272-2260477 GCF_000296735.1 Chrysochloris asiatica
TTCCAATTTTCACATTCTAATTACCAGTAATTATCAATGCATTTTGATTGTATGTTTAATCAATCTCAGACTGAAAAAGTTGGTAGAATTATACAATTTGATCATAATTGGCTTTAATGCTTAGTGTGTAAATATTAATATAGTGCTATTAACTGGTCTTCCTTGTGCTATGGTTCTAACTCATAGAGACTCTCTATCGGCTTCTCCTGTAAACATATGGATATTGTCCTATCACAGATTGCATCATATGTAAAGACAGATTGTGAAATACTCTTTTTAAAAATATGAACGCGAAGCAATTCCTCTTTAGTTTGTTGTTCCCTGCATAGTAACCCAACAAGCCTTGGTAGCATGTTCCCATTGGGCTGCTAACAGCAAGGTCAGCAGTTAGAATCCACCAGCTGGTCCATTGAAGAAAGATGAGGGTTTCTCTCTGCAAAGATTTACAGCCTCAGAAACCCTATACAGGGTAGCAATGACTCAGAACTGACACAAAGGCCCGCAACCGTAGCATAATAACCTATATAATTGTTTGATTCAGTATGGCCAATACTAGTTTATTTCATTTCATTAATGGCTAGGATATCTATCTTTGTGCATTCCATTTCATTTAGGCAACCTACAAATTTCCTAGATTCATAATTCATACTTTTCAAGTTCTGATCACTAATGGAAGTTTGCTTGCAGTTGTTTTTTTCTCATTTTGAGTTGTGCCACATCAGCAAATAAAGCCTTGCTCTACCCACATCATAAGGCCAACTCTAATTAGAAAAAAACAGCATTTCCCTAGTTGTATTTTGAGTGCCTTCTAATCTTAGGGACTCATATTCTTGTACCATATTAAACAATGTTCTGCTGTTAATCAGAAGATTTTCAGTGACTAGCCTTTCAAAAATGGTCTGCCTCTCCTTCTTCCTAGTCTGTCTTAGTCTAGAAGCTTCCACTGAAATGGGTGACACTGCTGGTATTTAAAAAACTGGTGACATAGCTTCCAGTATTGCAGTAATTTACAAGTAAGAACAGTGTGATAAACTGAAAGATAAGAATGATCGTCCACTGTAAATTCCTTGTTCTTCACCAACACCTTAATTCAAAGGCATTAATTCTTCTTCAGTTTTCTTTATTCATCATCCAGATTTTAGTGCATAATAGATGATCAAAAATACCATGGTGTGGGTCAGCTACAACTTAGTGCTCAAAGTGAT
>NW_006408617.1:2261752-2262800 GCF_000296735.1 Chrysochloris asiatica
TTGTTGTTGTTGTTAAGTGCTGTTGAGTCAGTTCTGGCTCATAGCGATCCTGTATAGGGTTTACGAGTAGTGGCTTGTGAGTTTGAACTGCAGACCTTGTTGTTCAAACCAACCTTGCAGTCCAGCTCATTAACCTGCAGTGTCACACCAGGATGCCTGTAAATCTTTAGAGGAGCAGAAATCCTAGTATTTCTCACTCTGAGTGGCTGGTAACCTTGGACCACAAACCCTGTGGTTAGCAGTCCAGTGCTTGTCTTACAGAAGAACTAATTCTCCTCATCTTTCAATATTTTTCCCACAAAATCTTTTAATATTGCAATTTTAGGCTTGATTTATTTCTTCTTTTTTTTCAGCTTGAGAAATGTCAAGTATGTTCTCTTTTGGTTTTATAACTCCAACTCTTTGCCCCTTTTATTATAATACTTTGTCTTCTTGATCTTCCCTTTGAAATCGTAATCTTTTCTTTTCATAATTTCTCCCAATTGTTTTAGCTATGTTCAAGAGCAAGTTTAAGATGTCAGAATCTTCTAACATACATTTTTTTCTTTTATTTCTTCCCTGTATTTTTAGTCACCTTTTGCTTTCTTCACATAGGATGCCCTAGATCTCATCCCACAATTCCTCTTGTCTTAAGTAGTTAGTCAATGATGCATCAGATCTATTCTTAAAATGGTTTCTAAACTCAGGTGGTATATACTCAAGGTTGTATGTTAGCTCTTGTAGATTTGTTGTAATTTTATTCAGCTTTAACTTGAGCTTGCATGTGAGTAACTGATGGTCTGTTCTGTAGTCAACCTTTAGCCTTTTTCTGAATGAACAATAGTTGCTATGTTTTAATCCATTGCTGCTGCCAGTGTGCCGAACCATCTTGTTGGGAGTATTCCTCTCCTTCTCCGACCTTCCATTTTACCAAAGATGATATCCTTATCCAGGGACTGGTCCCTCCTGATAATATGTCTGAAGTATGAGAGACTAAGTCTGGCCATCCTGGCTTCTAATAAGCATTCTGAATGTATTTCTGCCATTACAGATTGGTTTGTTCTTTGGG
>NW_006408617.1:2263080-2264199 GCF_000296735.1 Chrysochloris asiatica
TCTTCAAACTGACATCTTTGCCTTTCAACACTTTAAAGAAGTCTTGTGAAGCAGATTTGCCTAATGAAATACATCGTCTGATTTCTTGACTGCTGCTTTCATGAGTGTTGATGGTTGATCTGAACAAAACGAAGTCTTTGGCAACTTCAATCTTTTCTCCACTTATATGGATGGTGTTTATTGGTCCAGTGGTGAGGATTTTTGTTTTCTTTACATTGAGATGCAACCCATACCAAAGGCTTTGGTCTTTGATTTTCATCAGTAGTCATTTTAAGTACTCTTCCCTTTCAACAAGCAAGGTTGGATCATCTGCATATCACAGGTGGTTGATGACTCTTCCTCCAATCCTGATGCCACGTTTTCCTTCATGTAATACAGTTTTTCAGATTATTTGCTCAGCATACAGAGTGAATAAGAATGATGAAAGAATAAAACACTGGCACCAACCTTTCCTAATTTTAAACCATTCGGTGTTTCCTTGTCCTGTTCAAACAACTCCCTCTTGGTCTATGTATAGGTTCCTCATGAGAACAATTAAGTATCCCAGGGCACTTATTCTACGCAATGTTGTTTATAGATTGTAAAGATCCACACCACTGAAAGTTTTTGTGTAGTCAATAAAGTATAGTTAAATATCTTTCTGGTATTCCTTGCTTTCAGTCAAGATGCATCTTATGCAGCAATATCTTTGTTCCACATCATCTACTGAATCCAGCTTGAACCTCTGGAAATTCTCTGTCAATGTATGGTTGCAGCCGTACAGTGCATTATCTTTAGCAAAATTTTACTTGCATGTGTTATTAATGCTATTGTCCAATGATTTCTGCATTCTGTTGGGTATACTCTCTTTGGGATGGTCACAAGTATGGGTCTTTTGTAGTCAGTTGACCATGTTATTGTCATCCAAATTTTTTGACATAGATGAGTGATTGCCTCCAGTGCTGCATCAGTTTGTTGCAAGATTTCTATTTGTATTCCATCAATTCTTGGTGCCTGGTTCTTTGCCAATGCCTTCAATGCACCTTAGACTTCTACCTTAGGTATTGTTAACTCTTTATCATATGCTACCTATTGAAATGGTTGAACATTGACTATTTCTTTTTGGTACAGTCACGCTAT
>NW_006408617.1:2265169-2265926 GCF_000296735.1 Chrysochloris asiatica
TTTAAAAATTAAGAGCTTAGCACAAGACATGACTGCTTGGTCAATAAGTTTATTATCATTCTCTGGAACAATCTCATAGAAAACTGTAGTTTGGTTTAGCTCTCAGCAACCCGCTCCTGAGCTCTAAGAAAGCTTGCCTTCTTCTGAGCTGCCTGATCTTTCTTCTGGGCAAGAGACATTTTGGGATGATTCCACTTCTTTTTTCTTAGGCTTCTTCTCATAAACAGGGTTCTCTGAGCAGTTTGTGCTTTATTATGCATCTCCTCCATGTCTGATGTTATGTTGTTCTTTATGTATTGAGAGAACTGTTTTTTGTAAACATCTTCATCTTCTTCCATTAGATAACGCATTTAATGTTCTCAACCATGATGTGTTTCTGATGTACTTCTGCATTGAATTCCTTACTTTTTGAATCATCACCAGGGAATTGCTTGGTACTGTGAGGGATAGAGAAGCCTCCATCCACAGTGCCCATCGGAGCCCAACAAACTTTATTTCCAGTAGTACTTCTGGCAAGGCCTGCATCCAAGTAGCAGGTGAAGGCACCAGGTTGACCATCAATGCTTTCCACATTGTATTCATCTCCTGTTACCTCTATTTGACCTTTGTAGATTTTATCCATACCAAACCTATTGAAAATCTGGGTTCTATGAAGAAAAACATGGCATCAGGATTGGAGGAAGACTCATTAACAACCTGTGATATGCAGATGACACAACCTTGCTTGCTGAAATTGAAGAGGACTTAAAACATTTAC
>NW_006408617.1:2266026-2267698 GCF_000296735.1 Chrysochloris asiatica
ACCAGACAAACTGGGAGAAAACCATCAACTCTCTGCTTTTACACTTCAGATTATTTTCTATAATTTCATTTTAAAAATTAAGAGCTTAGCACAAGACATGACTGCTTGGTCAATAAGTTTATTATCATTCTCTGGAACAATCTCATAGAAAACTGTAGTTTGGTAGCTCTCAGCAACCCGCTCCTGAGCTCTAAGAAAGCTTGCCTTCTTCTGAGCTGCCTGATCTTTCTTCTGGGTAAGAGACATTTTGGGATGATTCCACTTCTTCTTTTTTCTTAGGCTTCTTCTCATAAACAGGGTTCTCTGAGCAGTTTGTGCTTTATTATGATGTTATATTGTTCTTTATGTATTGAGAGAACTGTTTTTTGTAAGCATCTTCATCTTCTTCCATTAGATAACGCATTTAATGTTCTCAACCATGATGTGTTTCTGATGTACTTCTGCATTGAATTCCTTACTTTTTTAATCATCACCAGGGAAGTGCTTGGTACTATGAGGGATAGACAAGCCTCCATCCACAGTGCCCATCAGAGCCCAACAAACTTTACTTCCAGTAGTACTTCTGGCAAGGCCTACATCCAAGTAGCAGGTGAAGGCACCAGGTTGACCATCAATGCTTTCCACATTGTATTCATCTCCTGTTACCTCTACTTGACCTTTGTAGATTTTATCCATACCAAACCTATTGAAAATCTGGGTTCTGTGAAGAAAAACATGGCATCAGGGTTGGAGGAAGACTCATTAACAACCTGTGATATGCAGATGACACAACCTTGTTTGCTGAAATTGAAGAGGACTTAAAACATTTACTGATGAAGATCAAAGAGCACAGCCTTCGATATGGATTACATATCGATGTAAAGAAAAAATCCTCACCACTGGACCAATAAACAACATTCTTATCAACGGAGAAAAGATTAAAGTTGTCAAGAAAATTTTTCTTCTTGGATCAATTATCAACACTCACGGAAGCAGCAGTCAAGAGATCAGACAACATATTGCATTAGGCAAATCTGCTACACAGGAACTTTTTGAAGTGTTGATAAGCAAAGATGTCAGCTTCAGGACTAATGTGCGCCTGACCCAAGTCATGGTATTTTCAATAACCTCATATGGATGCGAAAGCTGGACAGTGAATAAGGAAGATCATAGAATAATTGATGTGTTTGGATTATGGTGTTGGAGGAGAATACTAAAAGTGCCATGGACTGCCAAAAGTACGAATAGATCTGTTTTGGAAGAA
This sequence comes from Chrysochloris asiatica, assembly GCF_000296735.1. Classification (NCBI taxonomy): domain Eukaryota; kingdom Metazoa; phylum Chordata; class Mammalia; order Afrosoricida; family Chrysochloridae; genus Chrysochloris; species Chrysochloris asiatica. The sequence goes on from NW_006408617.1 coordinate 2,267,270, forward strand.
GTGCAGCCAGAGTGCTCCTTGGAGGCCAAGATGGTCAAACTTCATCTCTCATACTGTGACATATTGTCAGGAGGGAACAGTCACTGGAGAAGGATGTCGTGCTGGGTAATATGGAGGGTCAGAGAAAAAGAGGAAGACCCCTCAACGAGATGAATTGGCCAGGTGGCAGCATCAATGGACTGAAGTGTGGAAACAGTAGTGAGGTTGGCCTAGGATCAGACATTGTTTCATTCTGCTGTGCATAAGGTCGCTATGAGTCGGTGCCTACTTGATGGCACCTAACAACAACAAATTTATTGAGAAGCCTGTGAGCCAGCAGCAGTCCAGTATAATATGCCACAGCATAATTTGTCAGGCCAACTTTCAAACCATACTTTGGGAGTACGTTAACATATGCTACATAGATAATCATATCCCCTTCTATATGGT
>NW_006408617.1:2268464-2276297 GCF_000296735.1 Chrysochloris asiatica
CTGTACTTAACAACAACAATATTAGAATGGGGGCAAAATAATCAGTAAGGGATAAATTATTTTCAAGAATCATTGTAAACATTTAATTATCAGACTTGATGATGCACCAAGTTACATATAGTGGATGAAAAAGAAAGATATATAAGATTATTCCAATTTATCTCCATGTTTAAAGTCTTCTCTCCCAGAATAAATTCTTTTTTCCTTTTCCTACTTGATACCAATTAAATTAAATTTAAACTTTTTTTCTGAAAATATATAAATTCATTTATACTGATTTTAAGGGCATTTACAAATTTTATTTGATGTATGTTGAGTTTGGGAGATCATGTTAACACTACTTGGGGATGAAGTACAGTCAGCACTGAAGCCGAAGAGAGAGTATTTGGTCAACCATCTCTTAGAGTTTTGAGGGAACTAATGTAACAAGATATTCAATATGACACAGTGTCAAAGTTCAGCTATCACTTCTGGGGGTATTTCAAGGCTTCTACTGATTAGTTTCAAGGCAATGACCAAGATTATTCAGATTATTAAAAACATTTTTTTTTTAAAAGGAGAATTACAGTATCCTTATTTATTTGCCTTATACAAACACCTTTGTTGATGCTCATGTTCTCAAAAGCCAGGAAAGACCTAATTTGGGAGAGTGTTGATAGTGACAAATTCAGTTATCTCAAAGACATATATGGGCTGCTCAGGTCTTGCAATCTATTACCACATAGCATAATGCTGTCTACATTGACTGGGCCAGAAATACTTCATTTCACTAGATCACAATTTTATAAGACAGCCTTGTCATTTTAATTTGTCACTCTTTGTCTGCTATATCTCATTGAAGCCTCATCTCTTCAGCCAAGTGCCATAGGCTACATCTCCCAGAAAGGCAAAAAAAAAAAAAAAAAAGCCCCTCACACTGAATAGAAAAAGGAAAGTCAGTAAGAGAAAGTTTGTGTCTAAAGAAACCACTATAGATTCCATTCCCACAGGCATAGCAGGTGGTATAAATACAATCTAAACTGAGACAGTAAAATGAATTGTTGCTTCTATATCCTGTCTCCAGTGTCTCTCAGAATGTTATATCTGCTTCTTCTACAGAACTATTGATTTGGTATCCCTTATCATCCAAGGAGGAAAGGGGGAAAGGAATTAGAGTATAGGAGGGCAAATGTCTGATATATGGTCTGAGTCTGAAAGAAATATAACAATTTTGAATTAATAAGGACTGAAATTCTACCTCCTTCAAAAATACCTTCTTGTCATTTTTTTTTTTTTTTTCGAGATTCCATCCTGTATCTAGAAGTGATATGCAAATATGGGACACTTTTATTATTGAGTTCTTACACCTTCTTCTGAACTTAACCTAAACATTTTAAACTTTGAATCAACACAAATATCAAGGTGTTAATGTATTCCATTGGTGTATTTATCCATTCTCCTCAATTTTGAGATATAATTAAAGGATAATTATTTTCTTATTAATAATACTCTCCTTCTTTCTCTCCTTTTTATGTTTTGAAAAGCAATTATGGATGCTGGTGAGATTCCTATGGCACTTCAGAAACCTAACTTGGTCCATAACTGGAGAGTTGGAGATAAAAGAATCTATGTGTTTAACATAGGTCCTTTTATCACAATTCTTCCTTCTGTTAGACTATATATGAAGACATTTTGCTTTCTATCACAGAGATTTAATTAATGGCAGCATTTGCCATTTTCTGCTGTGAAGAAGATGATCACAGAAAGAGTACTGACTCCTCTGTGTCACTAAGTTTTCTTGTTTTTTTCCTCCTCTTCCTTCATGTGAACTTTCTTATATTCAAAACTGAAAATCTCCAACAATACTAATCCGGTTGGCCCCTCTTCTGCAAGATTGAAAATAACAAATACCAAAACTAAGTGTCAAATTTAAGAAAACAAGAAAGAAGTCTAACTTTTAAACTCTATTTTTAAAAGATTTTATGATAACTTAAATTTTTTTTTGTGTCTCCTTAAAATGTAAGCTGAGAACTTCTCACATGGAGATATAGAAGTGCATAGAGATTAATGTGCAATAATGCTTATAAGAATGCTCATTTCCTCTTTCATAAAATATTAATGGCAAATATGATATTTTTAAGAACTAAAGCCCTGATGTGGCACTGTAGGATATGCACTGGACTGCAATATGATTTGATAGGGTAAGTTGGCAGTTCAAACTTACCAGTTGCTTCTTGGAAACTCTATAGAGGGTCCTGATGAGTTGGAACTGACTTGATGGCACTTAACTACAAAGTATAATATTAGAACCATGTGTTGTTTTTAGTTGTTTATATGTTTTATTTGTTTTAAAAACTATATGCTGCTAGACATGAAAAGTCACATAAACTTAACTAGTTCTGCATGGCATGTAAATGTGTTCATGTATTCCAATAGAATTGGACTCATGGTGATGTTATCCAAGACTGTAAATCTGTATGGAACCAGAGAGCCTTATCTTTCTCTTGTGGTGTGGCTGATGGGTTTGAATTATCAACATTGTGGTTAGCAGTCCAGTGCTTATCCTACAACACCACCATTAGGTTCAAGTAAAATGCATAAAAAGGGCGTTTACATGATGATCTGATATTAAAACTAAAAGGGTGAGCATTAAATCAGAGAGGACAGGAATAAACTAGAACTGGATGTTAAAGATCATAAGACAAGATTTAATTCTAGTCACACATAGGACATGCAATGCATCTTTGATTTCAGTGCTTCATCAAGCTTTATTCTCATTCTCACTCTGCATCTGCTACTTTCTACAGCATTGTTGAGCCCTCCTGTAATTTGCATTTTAACGTGAAAAAGTACTGTTATATCATTTTGCCCTACATGGATGTAAAATACAAAATGAATAAAGTAAGTACTTACTATTCAACTATACAAATGGGCATTAAACAATGTTTCCTGATAAAGATAGCTACTCATCTGCAAGCTCACCTACTCAGATAACTACAGAAGCATCTGAGAAAGCTGGTGTCTGAGCTAAGTTTCCCAAAATGATAGAAACCATGGGTTGAACAAGACTGTAGTTTGAAAAAGAGAACATCAAAAAATTAAGTTTCTAATAATAATGTTATATGTATCAATTATTCAATTATCAAATGACTCTACTCACTTAAAAAACAACCTTATGAAAATGTGTATCACAATGAATCTTTGTTGTTATTGTTGTTAGGCACTGTCAAGTTGATTCTAACTCATACAGACCATCTGTACACGAGAATGAAACTCTACCCAGTCCTATGCCAACCTCGCAATTTTTGTTAAGCTTGAACCCACTGCTGCTGCCATGGTAACAATCCATATCGTTGGGTGTCTTCCTGTTTTTCACTGATCCTCCTCTTTACCAAGCATAATGTCATTCTCCAAGTACTTGTCTCTCCTGACAACTTATCAAAGTATGAGAGATGAAGTCTTGCCATCTTTCCTAAGGAGCATATTGGTCGTACTTCTTCCAACACAGATTAGTTTGTTCTTCTGGCAGTCCATGGTACTTTTAATATTCTTCTCTCATGCCATAACTCATATGTGTTCTTCTATGCTCTTCCTTATTCATTGTGGAATTTTCACATATATATGAGGCTAATGAAAATACCATGGCTTGAGCCATGTGCACCTTAGTCTTCAAAATGACATTTCTGTTCTTAAAAACTTTAAAGATGTCTTGTGCAGCAGCCTTTCTAATGCAATAGGGATAGGAAACAAAACAGAAAAAATGAACAGTGATTAAAAGTCTGGATCACAAAAGTGTAACCTTAAGGACTTAGGTGTTCTTATTAGTCTATCTTACATTTGTTTAAATAAAATCAGTGTAAATACATATAGTATTTATTTATTAGCAGATTAAAAAGTTCATATATTCTAAATACCATAATGTTGTTGTTGTTAGGTGCCATTGAGTCAGTTGGGATTTATAACTACCCTATAAACAATAGAAGAAACACTACCCAGTCCTATGTCATCTTCACAATTGTTATGTTTCAGTTCATAGCTGCTATCACTGTGTCAAATCCATCTCATTGGGACTCTTCCTGGACCTCCATATTTATAAGCATGATGTTTTTCTCCAGAGACTGGACTCTTCTGACAACATGTTCAAAGTATGAGAGAAGTATTACCATCCTGGTATCTAAAGACATTCGTATTTCTTCCAAGACATTTGTTTTCTTGTTCTGGCAGTCCATGATACTTTAAATATTTTTCTCCAATACCATAACCCATATGCATCATTTACTCTCTGAACTTCCATATTCATTGTCCACATTTCACATGCATATACAAGTGATTGAAAATATCATGGCTTGGGTCAGGTGCACTTTACTCCTCAATGGCACTTTAAATCAACTAACAATCCCTTCTTTGCTTGATTCTTTTTTGTTTGTTTATTGAAGAGAAGGCTTTTCTTGGGGTTTTGTTGTTTCTATTCAATGTCAATTTTGTTTTTGTTCTTTGTCTGGTACCCAGTCTGATAAATCTGAGGTTACTAGAGTCCTCTTGTGGAATTTCAGGATAAGCATTAGCACTCTTAACTGCAAGGCTGGTACTTCAAATCCACTAGTCACTCCTCAGAAACTCTATATAGGGTTGCTATGAATTAGAACCAACTCATCAACATTTAACAGACATATGGGGAAAACCATTATTATTCCTCTTTCCAATGTCCCTAGCAAGATTGCCTTCACTATACTTTATGGGTTATTCATTTGTTTATTTTATATAGAATTCTAGGCTTTTAGCTGTACTCATCATTGTTGTTAAGCGCCATCAAGTCAGTTCCAACACATAGCGATTTTGTATAGGGTTTCTAAGGAGCAGTTTGTGGATTTGAACAACTGAACTTGTGGGTCACAGTCCAATGTCGATCCTACATCACCACACCTGGAATCCTAGTGGGAAGAATATTATTCTATTCCATGTTGTTCTTGCTTTTCCTTTTCTTCTTCTTCTTCTTTTTTTTTTTCTGATTGATAGATTTTGTGAATGCAGAATTCTTGGAGGACAGGTTTATTTTGTTTTCATTTCAGCACTTTTTCACTGCATGCTTTCTGGTCTCCATTATTTCTGATATGAAGTTAGCCATTAACTGTAATTATTCTTTCCTAGATAGATGAGTTGTTTTATTATTGCAGGTTTAAAAAAAAAAAAAAAAAAACTTGATTAATTTATTTGCAATTAAAAAAAACTTTATTGTGATTTCAGAGTCCTAGTGTGGCACTATAGGATAAGCACTGAACCACTAATCGCAATATTGGTAGTTCAAAGCCACCAAGCCATTCATTCCTGAGACACCTTATACACGATTGCTATGAGTTGGAACAGATTCCATGACACACAACAATTATGATTTAAGTGAACATTTACAGAGCAGATCATCAGTTTCACATCCAACAAAGCACACATTTTGTTTCATCTCAGTGATTGCAATACCTTCCATGTAACAACAGTTATCCTATTTCCTTTCTGGGTTTCCTATTTCCATTTCACTCTGAAACTTGTCCCCAGGTAAATGCAGCCTTTTTGATCTTGAATGGTTGAACATTTCTCTCTATATACCTATCTTCCATTTCATTGGAAATTGGGCCACAAGGGTGAGTTCCATTACAGACCTGAAGGGTAGTTTAAGGCCATAGTGTTGGATTCCTCCAGTCTCTTTATGACCAGTAAGCCCTGTCTCAGAACCACAATCTTAGGAGACACCATGGTCAGTTGCCATAATATAATTCAAAATGACAATGTTCTACATCTTACTTTGGTGAAATAGCCGCTGGGATTTTTACAAGGTCATGAGTGGCCATCTAAAGTACAGCTATTGGTCTCTCCATGTGTTGAAGAAAGAGGAGTGATGAAAATTGAAGATGTTTGGAATCAATTAGTCCTACGGACTAATGAAACACATGTATATTTGTCTCCCCAACTCTGAGACCAAAAGAACTAGATGGTGCCCAGGTACCACTACCAACTGCTCTGAAAGGGATCACATTAGAAGGTCTCAGACAGAGTGAGAGACAGTGTGGAACAAAACTCTATTGCAGATTTTAAGATGTTCTTTTTGTCTGTTTTTATTTTTTTAAAGGTTGATTATAATATGTATATGAATAACATTTTATTATATTCATATTTTACATATTTTATGTATCTTTGGTTTTGAGATTCATGAATGTATAGACGGATATTTTTCTTCAAGCATGTCTCATATTAAGACTCTGATTACATATTCATTGGTACACTTGATATTGTCTAATAGCTCTTTCAAGACCTGTTCATTTTTCTTTCTCACACTGAAAAATGACCCTTGATCTATCTTCAAAGTCACTGATACTTTTTCTAACACCATGAGTTTGCTACTTATTGATTCACTTTTTCATGTTGCCATTGTTATGTGTTGTTGAGTCAATTCCAACTCATAGTGACCTTGTATAGGATTTCCAAGGACCAACTGATGGATTTGAACCACCAGCCTTGCAATTAGCAATCCAGTGTTTATCCTACAGCACCATACCCAGACTCCTTTAATTCTTTAAACATAGTTTCTTCTACTTCTTTGAATATATTTATAACTGCTTTGAAGGCTTTTTCCAGTAAATGCAACATCTGGGAACATTCACGGAAAATTTATTCCCTGATTCAGGGTTACACTTTCATCTTTCTTTACAAGTCTAATGTCTTTTCTTTTAAAAAAGAAACAACAAAAAGACATTTAAAAATATTTTGTAACAATTTTGGATTTTGAAAATTTCCTGCTGCTATTCCTGCTGTTTATTTGTTGTTTTGTTTTTGTGCCAGGATTAATCTCTGAAATATGACTCTCTCACACATTTTTTTTTTGTGTGTGTGTGTGCATTTATGGTATACTGATGCCTCTTCATGCTCATGCATGCACACACACATGCACACACACATGCACACACATATACTTTTTAATTTTTAAACTTGTTCTCATAGAGGTTGTCCCAGTGTCAGTATTTTTCAATGTTCAATCAATGATTAATCAGGACATATTCTGTCGTCTGCTGATAAAGCTGTGTGTTGATAGGGAGCACTTCCAAATTTCATGCTAATTTTAAATTTGGTTTTGTTGTTGTTGTTGTTGTTATGTGCCATTGAGTCGGTTCCGACCCATAGCGACCCTGTATAGGGTTTCCGAGGGTGTAAATCTTTACGGGAGTAGAAAGCCTCATCTTTCTCCCGCGGAGCTCCTGGTAGTTTCGAACCGCTGACCTTAAGGTTCGCAGCCCGATTCGTTTAGATTTTTCAAATCTCCTATATACATAGTCACAGGGTTGGCTGGGAGTATGTAAAAAGTTTGGAGATGTGGTCAGCCCCAACCAGGAGTGTTTGCTACAGTTAAAATGACAACCTCAAGTTAATAGATTTGATGTTGGCCTTCCCCTAGTCACCAGCCTACACAGCTTCGGTTCCTCTAACCTTTTTTCTGGACATTGTACCAGTCATCCTCAAAGTGAGTGTACTGAGGAAAAGTTACCAGACCTCAACCTACTTGACTAATTTAGTATGTAGAGGAAGGGGGGACTGGGAGTGAGTAACCTTACACCTGAACCTAACAGATTCAAAATGATGTAACCCAAAATCCAGCAAGTTTTTAAACATAGTTACCTCTCATTATGCCTGTTGTTAATTTTCTAAGTGTTGAAATACTTGTGTTTTTTTTCAATTTTGCTAAGACTTAGAGTTGTTTGTAGAAGGGGGAGAATTTACTTATCCCTTCACTAAACCTGAGCCAAAACCAGTGTCCATTTTAACCAAACTTAGGTTATCTTTTATAAAAAAAAAAAAAAGGGAGAGGTGAAG